>NC_034187.2:11276686-11576686 GCF_002021735.2 Oncorhynchus kisutch
CCTGCAAGTTCCCGGACATTTCTGTGGGGAATGGCCCTAGCCCTCACCCTCCAATCCAACAACTCCCAGACATGCTCAATGGGATTGAGATCTGGGCTCTTCGCAGGCCATGGCAGAACACTGACATTCCTTTCTTGCAGGAAATCACGCACAGAACGAGCAGTATGGCTGGTGGCATTGTCATGCTGGAGGGTCATGTCAGGACTGTGAGATGCCGAAGACAGCGCTACAGGGAGACAGCTGATCGTCCTCGCAGTGGCAGATCACGTGTAACAACACCTGCACAGGATCAGTACATCTGAACATCACACCTGTGGGACAGGATGGCAACAACTGTACCTGTTACACGAGGAACGCACAATCTCTCATCAGTGCTCAGACTGTCCGCAATAGGCTGAGAGAGGCTGGACTGAGGGCTTGTAGGCCTGTTGTCTGTTGAGGACCTGCCTTACATCACCGGCAACAACGTTGCCTATGGGTTCAAACCCACCGTCGCTGGACCAGACAGGACTGGCAAAAAGTGCTCTTCACTGACGAGTCGCGGTTTTGTCTCACCAGGGGTGATGGTCGGATTCGCGTTTATCGTCGAAGGAATGAGCGTTACACCGAGGCCTGTACTTTGGAGCGGGATTGAGGTGGAGGGTCCGTCATGGTCTCGGGCGGAGTGTCACAGCATCATCGGACTGAGCTTGTTGTCATTGCAGGCAATATCAACGTTGTGCGTTACAGGGAAGACATCCTCCTCCCTCGTGGTACTCTTCCTGCAGGCTCATCCTGACATGACCCTCCAGCATTAATTTTTTTGTCCATTTAAAATATCAAATTGATCAGAAATACAGTGTAGACATTGTTAATGTTGTAAATGACTATTGTAGCTGGAAACAGCTTTTTTTCTTAAAAGGTTTCCATCGCATTTTCAACTCTACTAATGGTTTTCTCAGCTTTCTGTAGTGAGTGTGCCCACTCCTTCATTCGTTTTTTTAGGACAAAAGAGCGAGATATACAGTATATCACAAAAGTGAGTCCACCCCTCACATTTCTTTTTGTATATCTTGAAGAAATGACACTTTGCTACAATGTAAAGTAGTGAGTGTACAGCTTGTATAACAGTGTAAATTTGCTGTCCCCTCAAAATAACTCAACACACAGCCATTAATGTCTAAACTGCTGGCAACAAAAGTGAGTATACCCCTAAGTGAAAATGTCCAAATTGGGCCCAAAGTGTCAATATTTTCTGTGCCCACCATCATTTTCCAGCACTGCCTTAACCCTCTTGGGCATGGAGTTCACCAGAGCTTCACAGGTTGCCACTGGAGTCCTCTTCCACTCCTCCATGACGACATCATGGAGCTGGTGGATGTTAGAGACCTTGCACTCCTCCACCTTCCGTTTGAGGATGCCCCACAGATGCTCAATAGGTCTGGCAACATGCTTGGCCAGTCCATCACCTTTACCCTCCGCTTCTTTAGGAAGGCAGTGGTCGTCTTGGAGGTGTGTTTGGGGTCGTTATCATGTTGGAATACTGCTCTGCGGCCCAGTCTTCGAAGGGAAGGGATCATGCTCTGCTTCAGTATGTCACAGTACATGTTGGCATTCATGGTTCCCTCAATGAACTGTAGCTTCCCAGTGCCGGCAGCACTCATGCAGCCCCAGACCATGACACTCCCACCACCATGCTTGACTGTAGGCTATACACACTTGTCTTTGTACTCCTCACCTGGTTGCCGCCACACAAGCTTGACACCACATGAACCAAATAAGTTTCTTGGTCTCATCAGACCACAGGACATGGTTCCAGTAATCCATGTCCTTAGTCTGCTTGTCTTCAGCAAACTGTTTGCGGGCTTTCTTGTGCATCATCTTTAGAAGAGGCTTCCTTCTGGGACGACAGCCATGCAGACCAATTTGATGCAGTGTACGGCGTATGGTCTGAGCATTGACAGGCTGACCCCCCCACCCCTTCAACCTCTGCAGCAATGCTGGCAGCACTCATACGTCTTTTTCCCAAAGACAACCTCTGGATATAATGCTGAGCACTTGCACTCAACTTCTTTGGTTGACCATGGCGAGGCCTGTTCTGAGTGGAACCTGTCCAGTTAAACCGCTGTATGGTCTTGGCCACCGTGCTGCAGCTCAGTTTCAGGGTCTTGGTAATATTCTTATAGCCCAGGCCATCTTTATGTAGAGCAACAATAATTTTTTTCAGATCCTCAGAGTTCTTTGCTATGAGGTGCTATGTTGAACTTCCAGTGACCAGTCAGTATGAGGGAGTGTGAGAGCGATGACACCAAATTTAACACACCTGCTACCCATTCACACCTGAGACCTTGTGACTCGTTAGTGTTACATGATACTGGGGAGGGAAAATTGCTAATTGGGCCCAATTTGGACATTTTCACTTAGGGGTGTACTCACTTTTGTTGCCAGCGGTTTAGACATTAGTGGCTGTGTGTTGAGTTATTTTGAGTGGACAGCAAATGTACACGGTTATACAAGCTGTACACTCACTACTTTACATTGTAGCAAAGTGTCATTTCTTCAGTGTTGTCACATGAAGAGACACTCAAATATTTACATAAATGTGAGGGGTGGACTCACTTTTGTGATATACTGTATGTATATAATTTATGAATTTTTTTCAAACGGCAGCCAAACATTATTATCATGTAACCAGAATAAGACCCTAGATATTTATTGGAAAGGAGCATCAAGCTCATCAGTGGCATGTACATCTTGGTGGGGATGCATGCCAGCAAAGCCATTACACAATAGATTAACAATAACGGTGACAAACGGTGCCCACAGTCTGTTAGGGCCAACACAAAGCTGTCCCGACAGCAAAGCTTTCTTTTCAGCACCATGACGTTAATCGTTTCCACCGCTACACCTGGCTGTTAACGGAGCAGTGAAAGTTAATTCAGCCTCATTTACTGCTTTTTAATAAAAAAAACATAGCTGATATGGTTGATTTGCTTGAACAAATGTGGTTTGTAATGACAATTGATGTACAAACTATGGCATAAGGGGACGTTGAGCAATTCGTAATTTTGAAAAAGGCATTAATAAGCGAGCTAGGACAGACGTAGTCAATAACTATTGTTTAGCACTTTTGAATTGTACAGATGCTACAAGCTTGGCACACCTGTATTTGGGTAGTTTATCCCATTCTTCTCTGCAGATCCTCTCAAGCTCTGTCAGGTTGGATGAGGAGTGTCGCTGCACAGCTATTTTCAAGTCTCTACAGAGTTGTTTTATTGGGTTCAAGTCTGGCCAGTGGCCCCACTCAAGGGCATTCAGACACTTGTTCCGAAGCCATTCCCGTGGTGTCTTGGCTGTGTGCTTAGGGTTGTTGTCCTGTTGGAAGGTGAACCTTCGCCCCCAGTCGGAGGTCCTGAGCGCTCTGGAGCAGGTTCTTTCTGTACTTTGCTCAGTTTTGGACGCAGCAGAAGTCATGCTGGATTGACAACATGGCCAATGTATTCAACCTTTTCTGGTGTTGAATGTTTATCCTTTTAAGCTTTGAAAAGAGACCCTTAAATCCAGACATGGACCACACACCCACTCTACTGATTAGTAGGCTTTAGTGTACTTTAGGCACAAAAAGGTTTGATGGAAACCTGGTTATTGATAAACATCCACATTTGAAATGGATTGCTCTCTAACATCAGTGTGAGAGCAGTGATACCTTGAACTGCAGATGTTTGCTGGAGCGTTGTCATCATGGCCATGTATGAATGACTCTCTCGTGCTTTCCTCTCTCCTTCTCGCTCTCCTTTTAGTGTTGTTTGACATCATGCCCAATGATGCCCATGTATGAATGACTCTCTCGCTGATGAAAGAGACTGGTATAATCCTGTGAAATTCTTTACATTGCATTTTTCTGTTGACACATTTTGACATTTGTGCGCAAAAGATTTATTTTGACCAAGTTGATTTGAAAAATATGAAAGGGTTGTCTTGATGCACTATTATACCTCAGGTCAGGAAGCGATTCAGAAAAGTTATAGAACATTCTTCTTCCACACAAAATCTATTTACCGTGAATAAAGGGAGAGCCCAGAGGAGCAGAACAGAGAGAGATGTGATGTCTAACTCGTTGACATTTAGCTGGTAGCTTTTTTACAGATTCGTCCGTCTCGCTAGATTCAGCCTAGCAGAAACATTGCTTCATAGGAGAAGAAACTGTTACAGGATAGACACCAAATCGATTCAAACATGAGTTTGAGAGATTTCTTCACTGGCTTTGCTAGAGTGCCAATGTTCATGCATTCTAGACAGTTGAGCATACTTCTTTCAAAAACACTCTACAATAAAGATTGCTTGCTTCATGAGATGATCAATCATTTTTGATTGAGATGCGTGTCAATAGTGAGGTCAATATATTTCCTGTAGGTCTATCTTTGGTCTAGCTTAATATATTGTTAGTACAAGTCAATGTATCTAGTCTAGGCCTGTCTATCTCTAGGTCAATATACAGTACCAGTCAAAAAGTTTGGACACACCTACAGTACTCATTCCAGGGTTTCTTGTTATTTTTACTAATTTCTACATTTGAAGAATAATAGTGAAGACATCAAAACTAAGTAACACATGGAATCATGTAGTAACCAAAAAAGTGTTAAACAAGATTCTTCAAATAGCCACCCTTTGCCTTGCCTTGACAGCTTTGCACACTCTTGACATTCTCTCAACCAGCTTCATGAGGAAGTCACCTGGAATGCATTTCAATTAACAGGTGTGCCTTGTTAAAAGTTCATTTGTGGAATTTCTTTCGTTAATGCATTTGAGCCAATCCGATGTGTTATGACAAGGTAGGGTTGGTATACAGAAGATAGCCCTATTTGGTAAAAGACCAAGTCAATATTATGGCAAGAACAGCTCAAATAAGCAAAGAGGAAACGACAGTCCAACATTACTTTTAAGACATGAAGGTCAGTCAAGGCTGGAAAACTAAGAACTTTGAATGTTTCTTTAAGTGCAGTTGCTAAAGCCATCAAGTGCTATGATGAAACTGGCTCTCATGAGGACCGCCACAGGAAAGGAAGACCCAGAGTTACCTCTGCTGCAGAGTATACGTTTATTAGAGTTCCAGTCCCAGAAATGGAAGCCCAAATAAATGCTTCAGAGTTCAAGTAAAGGACGCATCTCAACATCAACTGTTCAGAGGAGACTGTGTGAATCAGGCCTTCATGTTCAAATTTCTGCAAAGAAAGCACTACTAAAGTACACCAATAATAAGAAGACTTGCTTGGGCCAAGAAACACAAGCAATGGACATTAGACCGGTGGAAATCTGTCCTTTGGTCTGATGAGTCCAAATTTGAAATTTTCAACCACCGTGTCTTTGTGAGAAGCAGAGTAGGTAAACAGATGACCTCTGCATGTGTGGTTCCCACTGTGAAGCATGGAGGAGGTGTGGGGGTGTTTTGCTGGTGAGTCTGATTTATTTAGAGTTCAATGCACACTTAACCAGCATGGCTACCACAGCATTCTGCAGCGATACGTCATCCCATCTGGTTTGCGCTTAGTCCCACTATCATTTGTTTTTCAACAGGACAATGACCACAAACACTCCTCCAGGCTGTGTAAGGGCTATTTGACCAAGGAGAGTGATGAAGGGCTGCATCAGATGACCTGGCCCCCACAATTACCCGACCTCAACCCAATTGAGATGGTTTGGGATGAGTTGGACTGCAGAATGCAGCCACCAATTACTCAGCATATGTGGGAACTTCAAGACTTGAAAAAGCATTCCTCATGAAGCTGGTTGAGAGAATGCCAAGTGTGTGCAGAGCTGTAATCAAGGCAAAGGCTGGCTATTTTGAAGAGTCTCAAATATAAAATATATTTTGATTTTGTTTAACACATTTTTTTGGTTACTATATGATTCCATATGTGGTATTTCATAGTTTTGATGTCTCCACTATTATTCTACAATGTAGAACATAGTAAAACATGTACAAAAAGAACTTGAATGAGGAGGTGTCCAAACTGTATGTATAGCATAATGTCCTATATCTCTAGGGCAATATATCTGTGGGCTGCAGTATGTTCAGTCCTGGAAAACAACAAGAACAGTGGCCCTGAATATATGTATATTGGAGTAATAGGGCTGTTTCTAGGTATAGGACATAGTAAAGCTCAAGTGCTATCAAGACTAATCTGGGTCTCCCTGTCATCTCCCCCTGAAGTAATACCATCACAGCTTTGAGAGGAGCACTTAACGAGTGACACACATACACACCACCCAAAAGACAGCAGAACAATTAAGTTAACACTCAAGGTCGAACGACTCCCCTGTGAATTATAAAGTGTTGGATGGGCATGTTGGGGTGGATGGTGGTAGTGTGTGTTTATTACACCGTTGGCCTCTATCGAGGTACTACTGCAGTGGAGATTTATGTTTGCAGTGGAGGAGATTCTTGCAAATGAATAACACTGTTTAAAGTTTCTGCGTGCGTGTGTACCACATTCATCTTATCCTGAGGTGATCCTGTGAATGTACACTATTATACAGCACAAGCAAATCTACCAGCTCTTGCAGTTTTAATCTAATAGTACCATAATAAAGGAGAAGAGGCTCAACAACAGCGGTTGTGGCTCTTTTACCGAAAGTGGTATGCGGTAGGATAAGTAATCTCTTTTTGGTGTTTCGGTATGTCTGGGTTAAGTCGTCTAGCGTTTCTGGTTTCGGTATGTCTGGGTTAAGTACTCAGGCTATTGTTTGATTTTCAGAGAGCAGTCTTTATGCTTTCGTGTGGATAGATGGATGCACTTGGATGGTTTGGCCATCTATTGCCAGACACTAATCATCCTGCACTGTTAGTCAGTTTTATTTATTTTATTTCACCTTTTATTTAACCAGGTAGGCTAGTTGAGAACACCTTTATTTAACCAGGTAGGCTAGTTGAGAACACCTTTATTTAACCAGGTAGGCTAGTTGAGAACACCTTTATTTAACCAGGTAGGCTAGTTGAGAACACCTTTATTTAACCAGGTCGGCCAGTTGAGAACACCTTTTATTTAACCAGGTAGGCTAGTTGAGAACACCTTTATTTAACCAGGTAGGCTAGTTGAGAACACCTTTATTTAACCAGGTCGGCCAGTTGAGAACACCTTTTATTTAACCAGGTCGGCCAGTTGAGAACACCTTTTATTTAACCAGGTCGGCCAGTTGAGAACACCTTTTATTTAACCAGGTCGGCCAGTTGAGAACACCTTTTATTTAACCAGGTCGGCCAGTTGAGAACACCTTTTATTTAACCAGGTCGGCCAGTTGAGAACACCTTTATTTAACCAGGTAGGCTAGTTGAGAACACCTTTATTTAACCAGGTAGGCTAGTTGAGAACACCTTTATTTAACCAGGTAGGCTAGTTGAGAACACCTTTATTTAACCAGGTAGGCTAGTTGAGAACACCTTTATTTAACCAGGTAGGCTAGTTGAGAACACCTTTATTTAACCAGGTAGGCTAGTTGAGAACACCTTTATTTAACCAGGTAGGCTAGTTGAGAACACCTTTATTTAACCAGGTAGGCTAGTTGAGAACACCTTTATTTAACCAGGTAGGCTAGTTGAGAACACCTTTATTTAACCAGGTAGGCCAGTTGAGAACACCTTTATTTAACCAGGTAGGCTAGTTGAGAACACCTTTATTTAACCAGGTAGGCTAGTTGAGAACACCTTTATTTAACCAGGTAGGCTAGTTGAGAACACCTTTATTTAACCAGGTAGGCTAGTTGAGAACACCTTTATTTAACCAGGTCGGCCAGTTGAGAACACCTTTATTTAACCAGGTAGGCTAGTTGAGAACACCTTTTATTTAACCAGGTAGGCTAGTTGAGAACACCTTTATTTAACCAGGTAGGCTAGTTGAGAACACCTTTATTTAACCAGGTAGGCTAGTTGAGAACACCTTTATTTAACCAGGTAGGCTAGTTGAGAACACCTTTATTTAACCAGGTAGACCAGTTGAGAACAAGTTCTCATTTACAACTGCGACCTGGCCAAGATAAAGCAAAGCAGTTCGACAGATAAAACGACACAGAGTTACACATGGAGTAAACAAACGTACAGTCAATAACACAAAAAATAATATATACATTGTGTGCAAATGTATAAGAGTAAGGAGGTAAGGCAATAAATCGGCCATAGTGGCGAAATAATTACAATTTAGCATTAACACTGGAGCGATAGATGTGCAGATGATGTGCAAGTAGAGATACTGGGGTGCAAAAAAATAATAAGAAAAAAGAACTATGGGGATGAGGTAGTTGGGTGGGCCATATCAGAGTGATGCTTGATGTTTGTTGGAAAGCTACTATTAATCTGGGGGGGGATTCCATGTAGTAGACGCTTTTACCTAAAGTCACTTAGTCAGGGATCGAACCCAATATCCTGCCGTTGCAAGCTCCCTGCTCTACCAACTGAGCTACAGAAGATCATACACAGAGTACACATAATCTGCTATTGCTTTGATGGCTTTTGGTCAGTGAGTGAGAGATGACTCTACTCTACGAATACATGTCGTCCATGGGAGCAGTGGAGCACCACTGTGTCCTTGTCTGGCTCATTCACAAGTATCTACTACTATTGAGCTCTACTACACTGGTTAACAAACACTGTAAATTGGTCTTAGAGATGCTCTTTACTTTGGCCTCAGTAGTTTGTCTAATGAAGAGCAGCATAAGGACTCTTTCTGTCTACCTTTTGTCTTGATCCTCTTATTCTTACCATTGTTTTTATTTCTTATATATTTATTAGGACTGTAAACCCACAATCAAACCAGAAATGCATCTTCTACGTCATGTGCACTGGTGTCCCAGCCAGTCAGCATATAAACAGGAAGGGTGGGTGTCCATAATGATAGCTCAGATGGGGGAAATGCAGGATGTGCAGAATGTTTTATGAGGAATGAGAGGAAACGGGTGGACAGGTACAGTGTTAACCTGTCTCTCCCTGCAGGATGAGACACTGCTAATAAATCCTCCACTTCCTCCTTTAATCTGATTTGCTTTAAAGCTACAGTATGTAATTCGTTTTTCAGAGAAACCTCATCCCTGCTGTAAAACTGAGGGATATTGCAGATTGCACCTTTTTAAGGCTAGGGCCCAGGGATTTCCCCTATCTGCTCCTCTCCTGAATGTATTTAATTTTACAGGATGGGGTACAGCAAATAAATCCTCTGTTTCCTCTTTTTTTTAATCTGGTGCTTTTTTTTAAACTGAGGGGGGTTTCTACCTCTTTGGTTCAGTTAGTAAGAGCATGGCTCTAGCCATTCGAAGGTTGTGGGTTTAATTCCCGCAGGGATAACCTACACATACTGAGAATGTGTGCACTGTACTATACATAACCTCTCTCGCTGACTGACATGCTTCTAGCCACAGTGCTGAAACATCTGTGACTGACATGCTTCTAGCCACAGTGCTGAAACATCTGTGACTGACATGCTTCTAGCCACAGTGCTGAAACATCTGTGACTGAGTCACAACCTCCATTTAAGGCCATTATTCTACATGAGTATTTATTCATGCATCCCATTTCTTATTTTTACTTCACTTGCTGTGTTTTCTGATGTAAAGGACCTATTTAGTCTATTCTTGGAAACAGTTGGGGAGATGCCAGACAGGGATAAAGAAATATTCCGGAGGAGAGAGAGATCCAGAGATGAGGAGGGGAAAGTGAGCCGGAGGGATGGAAGAAAGGGAAGCGAGAGACTGAGTGGGGATGTTAAGAGACAGGGTAGCACATGAAGACAAACAGGTGATGGAGATATCAATCAGGATAGAGATACTAACTGTGGCCTATTTGATTTTATTTGCCAGTTAAAAAAATAAAAAACATACTCGCAGTGAATGTTATCAACGTGACTGGGATATCACCAAAAGAATATCTACAGTATTTCCTTTGTGGTCCCTAAATTCCATTGAAGCTATACAATGGCTCCTTCCAAAATGGCGCCCTTATTCCCTTACCTACTTTTTACCTGGGCCCATAGGGCTCTGGTCAAAGTAGTGCAATAATATAGTGAATAGGGTGTCATTGGTGACACACAGGTGTGCTGAGAACTAGAGAGAGGGGCCATTTGAGAGGTTTGTTGCACCAGAGACAAAATGACTCGTTTCAACAGAGCCCTCATCACTAAAAGCCTATTGTCTAAGTAGAGCATTAACTGACTGAAGTAAATGTAAAGCGCTCAGTGCTTTTGGCTGTGGTGTGAAGGAGAAAGAGAGCGTGGCGCTCATAGTGATTGAAAAGGAGCTGTTCTAAGGGTTCTTAACTGTGGTAGTGTTCTGAGTGTTCCTGTGGTAGTGTTCTGAGTTCCTGTGAGAGTGTTCTGAGTGATGGCCTGTCTCTGCCCTATGGGAGATAATCTTTTCAAGAGACTGAATCTAACAAACTGCTCATGTACTTCAAATGTTCCTCTCTAACCTCTACCAACTACTCCACCCTCTCTACACTATCTCTCCACTAATTACACTCCACTTGACAACCAAAAGCTCCCACAGACATCACTACAGCGCTGAGAACATTGTCTTCTGTCTGACTTCCTTTAGTTCTTCAGTGTACTTTGACTCAAACTCCCCATCTCCTCCGTCTGTCCCTCCTTCCAAGGACATCCTTAGCTACATGATCCAATACTGATTCCACTGTGGAGGGGAGTCATTAAAGCAATTAGCCAAGCTAGCAGCATTCTCTTACTTCCATCAGAAGAATTGCATGAGAATCCAGAGTGACTTTGAACACTGGTTATGGTTTCACAATAAATCACAGAGGACAAGGTGTTATGTTTTATACTGCATCTGTATTGTACCTAGTCTGCCACTTTGTCAGGTGAGAGTCTGATCGGCTACTATTGACCTTTTACATTACAGTATGGAGCATTGAACCTGTCTGATCCTTCTCCCACTAACGGCAGCTCACAGGCCCGCTAATAGAGCCTCCTAGGGCAGTTGGGCTCTGTACTCATGCCCATTGAAACCGGCATATTTTGTACGCTTAAAAATAATTCTGAGCACATTGGCAAAGGGCAGAACATCATGCAGAAGAAATAAGAGAACAGAATACTGTTGTAGCGATTTCAATATGCACCGTGAATCCCATTGATTCTTTCAGTCAATATCTAGCCTTACTCTCTGTGTGGGCAACTCACACATGGAGTGGTTTTAACGCCCTCATGACCACGTTTCTCAGCCCTGTCAATTTGTGTTCAGCCACCTGAATGCACCGACGCCACACCAGTCTCCTGCTATGTGTCCAGTTAGTGTTGGTTGAGATTGAGGCTCAAAGGAGGATTCAGTGAGATGCATTCCATTTCATATTTCCATGATCAAATCCAATTTAAATGTTATTTATGCGGCACATTTCATAGAGTGAAATGCTGTGCAGACGGTGCATCACATACATACATAAATGAGGAACATAATGTTTCTAAACGAGCTGGATAAGATATAACTCAGTGACCAGGTTATGAAAAAATTATCTTAACCTGAATAATGCAGAATGGTTAAACAAAGGATTTAAGCAGAAATACTTTGAAAATGTAATAATTAGTCATGAATTATAAGTCATATTCCCCCAAGTATGGCACAGCTTGTATCAAACACACATTTAATGGCTCTGAAATGTAAGTGATGTTTTGATGAGGAACAGTCAGTCATTTCAACATTTGAGGATTTATGAGCAATATCTTGAGTCTGTTAGCTAAGAAACTAGAAAACAAAACACAATTGTATTGTACACAGTTGCCATATACACTGCAATATTTAAGGGAGCCTCATCTTTCAGAGGGATGGTGTCATGGAGCGCATGTCCGTGACTTATAGACCGTGATCCTTCAACTACTTCCGGCGCCGACAGAGATGGCCGCCTCGCTTCGCGTTCCTAGCAAACTATGCCGTTTTTTTTTTTTTTTTACACTAGTACCCCAGGTCATCTTAGGTTTCATTACATACAGTCGAGAAGAACTACTGAATATAAGATCAGCGTCAACTCACCATCAGTACGACCAAGAATATGTTTTTCGCGACGCGGATCCTGTGTTCTGCCTTACAAACAGGACAACGGAGTGGATCCCATGCAGCGACCCAAAAAAACGACTCCGAAAAAGAGGGATACGAGGCGGTCTTCTGGTCAGACTCCGGAGACGGGCACACCGTGCACCACTCCCTAGCATTCTTCTTGCCAATGTCCAGTCTCTTGGTTGATGAAATCCGAGCAAGGGTAGCATTCCAGAGGGACATCAGAGACTGTAACGTTCTTTGCTTCACGGAAACATGGCTCACTGGAGAGACGCTATCCGAGGCGGTGCAGCCAACGGGTTTCTCCACGCATCGCGCCGACAGAAACAAACATCTTTCTGGTAAGAAGAGGGGCGGGGGCGTATGCCTTATGGCTAACGTGACATGGTGTGATGAAAGAAACATACAGGAACTCAAATCCTTCTGTTCACCTGATTTAGAATTCCTCACAATCAAATGTAGACCGCATTATCTATCAAGAGAATTCTCTTTGATTATAATCACAGCCGTATATATCCCCCCCCAAGCAGACCCATCGATGGCTCTGAACGAACTTTATTTAACTCTTTGCAAACTGGAAACCATTTATCCGGAGGCTGCATTCATTGTAGCTGGGGATTTTAACAAGGCTAATCTGAAAACAAGACTCCCTAAATTTTATCAGCATATCGATTGCGCAACCAGGGGTGGAAAGACCTTGGATCATTGTTACTCTAACTTCCGCGACGCATATAAGGCCCTGCCCCGCCCCCCTTTCGGAAAAGCTGACCACGACTCCATTTTGTTGATCCCTGCCTACAGACAGAAACTAAAACAAGAGGCTCCCACGCTGAGGTCTGTCCAACGCTGGTCCGACCAAGCTGACTCCACACTCCAAGACTGCTTCCATCACGTGGACTGGGATATGTTTCGTATTGCGTCAGATAACAATATTGACGAATACGCTGATTCGGTGCGCGAGTTCATTAGAACGTGCGTTGAAGATGTCGTTCCCATAGCAACGATTAAAACATTCCCTAACCAGAAACCGTGGATTGATGGCAGCATTCGCGTGAAACTGAAAGCGCGAACCACTGCTTTTAATCAGGGCAAGGTGTCTGGTAACATGACCGAATACAAACAGTGCAGCTATTCCCTCCGCAAGGCTATCAAACAAGCTAAGCGTCAGTACAGAGACAAAGTAGAATCTCAATTCAACGGCTCAGACACGAGGCATGTGGCAGGGTCTACAGTCAATCACGGACTACAGGAAGAAATCCAGCCCAGTCACGGACCAGGATGTCTTGCTCCCAGGCAGACTAACTTTTTTGCCCGCTTTGAGGACAATACAGTGCCACTGACACGGCCTGCAACAAAAACATGCGGTCTCTCCTTCACTGCAGCCGAGGTGAGTAAGACATTTAAACGTGTTAACCCTCGCAAGGCTGCAGGCCCAGAAGGCATCCCCAGCCGCGCCCTCAGAGCATGCGCAGACCAGCTGGCCGGTGTGTTTACGGACATATTCAATCAATCCCTATACCAGTCTGCTGTTCCCACATGCTTCAAGAGGGCCACCATTGTTCCTGTTCCCAAGAAAGCTAAGGTAACTGAGCTAAACGACTTCCGTCATCATGAAGTGCTTTGAGAGACTAGTCAAGGACCATATCACCTCCACCCTACCTGACACCCTAGACCCACTCCAATTTGCTTACCGCCCAAATAGGTCCACAGACGATGCAATCTCAACCACACTGCACACTGCCCTAACCCATCTGGACAAGAGGAATACCTATGTGAGAATGCTGTTCATTGACTACAGCTCGGCATTCAACACCATAGTACCCTCCAAGCTCGTCATCAAGCTCGAGACCCTGGGTCTCGACCCCGCCCTGTGCAACTGGGTACTGGACTTCCTGAAGGGCCGCCCCCAGGTGGTGGGGGTAGGCAACAACATCTCCTCCCCGCTGATCCTCAACACTGGGGCCCCACAAGGGTGCGTTCTGAGCCCTCTCCTGTACTCCCTGTTCACCCACGACTGCGTGGCCACGCACGCCTCCAACTCAATCATCAAGTTTGCGGACGACACAACAGTGGTAGGCTTGATTACCAACAACGACGAGACGGCCTACAGGGAGGAGGTGAGGGCCCTCGGAGTGTGGTGTCAGGAAAATAACCTCACACTCAACGTCAACAAAACTAAGGAGATGATTGTGGACTTCAGGAAACAGCAGAGGGAACACCCCCCTATCCACATCGATGGAACAGTAGTGGAGAGGGTAGCAAGTTTTAAGTTCCTCGGCATACACATCACAGACAAACTGAATTGGTCCACTCACACAGATAGCATCGTGAAGAAGGCGCAGCAGCGCCTCTTCAACCTCAGGAGGCTGAAGAAATTTGGCTTGTCACCAAGAGCACTCACAAACTTCTACAGATGCACAATCGAGGGCATCCTGGCGGGCTGTATCACCGCCTGGTACGGCAACTGCTCCGCCCTCAACCGTAAGGCTCTCCAGAGGGTAGTGAGGTCTGCACAACGCATCACCGGGGGCAAACTACCTGCCCTCCAGGACACCTACACCACCCGATGTTACAGGAAGGCCATAAAGATCATCAAGGACATCAACCACCCGAGCCACTGCCTGTTCACCCTGCTATCATCCAGAAGGCGAGGTCAGTACAGGTGCATCAAAGCTGGGACCGAGAGACTGAAAAACAGCTTCTATCTCAAGGCCATCAGACTGTTAAACAGCCACCACTAACATTGAGTGGCTACTGCCAACACACTGACACTGACTCAACTCCAGCCACTTTAATAATGGGAATTGATGTAAATATATCACTAGCCACTTTAAACAATGCTACCTTATATAATGTTACTTACCCTACATTATTCATCTCATATGCATACGTATATACTGTACTCTATATCATCAACTGTATCCTTATGTAATACATGTATCACTAGCCACTAACTATGCCACTTTGTTTACATACTCATCTCATATGTATATACTGTACTCGATACCATCTACTGTATCTTGCCTATGCTGCTCTGTACCATCACTCATTCATATATCCTTATGTACATATTCTTTATCCCCTTACACTGTGTATAAGACAGTAGTTTTGGAATTGTTAGTTAGATTACTTGTTGGTTATTACTGCATTGTCGGAACTAGAAGCACGAGCATTTCGCTACACTCGCATTAACATCTGTATGTGACAAATAAAATTTGATTTGATTTGAACAAATGATTGGTTGGAGAAACTCTGTTTCTATTCAAGGTATAGTCAAGAATCCTGAGACAAAAGAGAATGTTGGATAGGGTTGCGCGTTCCATTTGCCAACCATACATTGACATAAGGCGCCAAAGTCAATTGTTAGTTGTGCACGCCAGTTACTAAAACAATGTAACTTGTTAACCATGTTTCTACTGTGTATAAAGCTGGCCATTTTAAACATACATGCTCTAGCAATGTGAAATATATTACTAGATTAACGATTAAAGTGTTGGTAGAGAATCATTTAATTGAACCTACCTGATGCATTATTGTGCAATTTATTGAAGTGTGTGTTTATGTTAAACTGTTGTTTTATGGTACATGTCCATGGGAAATTACGCATTTATGGTAGATATGTGTTTTGGGGCTATCATGATGGGACATTCATAGCGGCCGAGAGTTCCTGGATAGAGTATTTAGGTGGTCAGTTGGCCTTTGCCTGGGCGAGAGCAGGCTGGGCAGGTAACAAGTTGGCTAGAGTAGAGTTACACCTGTGTTTGGCTATAGACGGTTGTTACCGGAATAGTTTATACTGAGAATATCTTTGATTTATTCAAGCATTTGTCAAAGTCCTGTTTGTTATTTTCTGTATTAAGTTTATTGGCCAATTGGTCCCTGCACCTGTCTCATCCGGTACCAGAAGATCCTGTCTGTCTCCTCACTGTCCAATCCACTGCTTCTGCTTCACAGGTGGTTTGTGACAAAACGGAATAGTAATCAGACATTATTTTTTACAACCGAGAGGAAGCAAATGTACAATATGTTGTATGTTTAAACCACAATAATTTATTAATTCAATTCAGGTGTCATTGAATCTTTATGAAAATGTGTTTTCCATTTTCTCCCACCCAATTCAGCAGTCCTAAAATCTATCATGTTGTTCCATGATTGACGTCTTCCCTGGTCAAACGTAGTGCCCAACATGGGGATGAGTGTGTCATGTGGAGACGCCATGTGGGTTAATTACCAATGCATGAAGCTTGATGTAATTATTTCAGAATCTCTGAATTAAACATGCTTCAGGGGCCAGGAACAATCGACAGACAGGCCCCTCAACCATAGAGGGAAAACGACCCCCTCTCCTGTCACTCTTTTGCTCTCTCCATCTTTTAAAAAAGTGATCATCTCCCTCGGTCTCTTTCATCACTCCCTCTTGGTTGCTATCTCTCACTGTCTGTCTCGCCCTAGCTCTTTGCTGTTGAATTGTAAAGGGGATCTCTTCTTGCCTGGAGATTTTTTGGGGTGGACGTTTGTCAGCCTGCTATGAAAGTCCCTGCTAATGGATTTAAGGTCAATGTCCCAATCCCCTGGGCTAGGGCAGTTAGCCTTACTGATAAAGAGAAATGCTCGGCGTTCGTTCTGATTATTCCCATCCTCTTTTAAAGTGTCATTCAGATCCTTTACAACGCCGTTACGTTTCATCCGTGAATCTTAGAAATAAATTATATTACATAATAAATGTCTGAGCGGACACCCGCTCTGTGGCGTTCTGATGTGGTCGATCGGTTTAGTTTAGCCTCTTCCACTTCCTTATAGCAACAGTATCATGCAGGAGAGAGCATCAGTGGCACACGTCTCAACATTAGAAGGTCTAGTTTACTGTTCTTCTGTGTGGTAATGATGGTCTATTGTCGGTCAATAAATAGAGGGAAGGAAGGGGAGATGGTGGGAGAAAAGATGGAAGGGGAGAGAGGAGGGTGTGAGCCAATGTTATTATAGTAAACTAAATCAAAACGAATCATGAAGAAGCTATTTTGTAAACGGAAATAAAATAATTAACAAACCTGTTAATGACGTGGCACCCAACCATTGGTGGATGCATGCAACATCAATTCAGGGGAACACCACGTTGATGTGGTTAGCTGATACCTAAAATACCTATCCAGGTGTTGCTCAGATCTTACGTCTTAGCAGAGGAACGGCCCATTTGAGATGAGTTTGATGCAAGACTTTGCACAGTCACAGAGTGTCTGCACATGTGTGCTTCATACTGCTACAACATGGTAGCTAATGGGACCTTAACAGTGGGGAAGTTTAGCCTCGCGCTTCAACCCTCCTAGTTGTTGCGGAAATTGTTACGGTTTTACTTTCGTAAATCTAAAAACGAAATAGAAATGTTTGCTTGTTGCTAAAATTATAATAGTTCGCCTAATTTCAGTATGTGACAAAACAAACAAGTATATTGTAGAGAATCATTGTACCATCTTAACCGGTGTGAAATGTATTTTCCATAACCAAAAATATTGTAATTTCAGCTCTTCTGAAACTGTTGTACAAAACTGAAAGTAAAAGACGCAAAAACTAAATTTAAGAACGAGAAGCATAAAAATAGCACACACAGAACAGATCTACCACTTTGAAAGCAAGTCTATGAGAATGAATTTGGTTTGACCACCCAAAAAGTTGCATATTGCAGCTTTAATTTAAAGCCACAATTATAATCATCTTGGGAGGAGAGGGATGCCATTTTTAATGTGATTCCAAACAAGGTCAGATTGAACAAGTACTCTGTGTGTGTGTGTGTGTGTGTGGCTGTCTGTTATGATCATATTCAGGAGGAACTGGCAGACCCAGACAGACAGCACACCTCCTCCTCCTGTCCATCCCCAGTCCCCCCCAGGGGGGGTGCAGCACATACCTACCTCACTCATCCATCTGCCCCTGCACTAGAAGCACTACCACTGATCTAATGATAGTGTTCCTGGCTGCCCTGCCATAGCTCTGTACGCTGGAGACAATGAGGTTAATATTAGGAGACAGACACAGGATTTAACCACCCTAATCTCATACTAGGGCGAGTGGGCTTATATTGGGGCCAGTCAAAGGTCAGACTAAGAGCTGCATTTTTGTTCTGTTAAAACATTTTGAATTTAGTCCATGGGGGGGGGCATTATTGTTCATTTCCAGAGTCATAGGACTGTGTTTACATGTACACGTTCATTTGATTAGGATTGTTTTAGGAGGATTGGGAGTTTCTTACCAGAGGCTGTTCAGATGGCTACCCTTTGTAAATATTGACCATGAGTAGATTGTCCAAGATCTTATGAAGACACAGGACGCCTTGTCATCATGGATAGTTTTTTTTTGTTAGAATACCTAATATAAATGAACTTTTTAGGATTCCCTCAGTCTCCTTCACCCTCTGTGAACCAAGAAGGGGAGAATGTATGGATGGGCTAGTTCACTTGCCTTTTGCTGCCCTCTGCTGGTAGTCAGTGAGACGTTGGGCTGAATGATCATCACTAAACCTTGCTCCTTCTGTGTCTAAGTTGATTTAGCCCCAAACTCATTGAGCGTCACCTATTTGTGGTATCAATTCCTTTTATTCATGCTTGAACAAACTTTCGTGGTTCAAACTTGTGAAACGGCGTGTTACACACACACACCCTAACACTCAGCAGAGAGTGGTTTATGTTATCTAGTGAATGAACAGTTAGTCAGTGTGTGTGGTAGTGAGCAGAAAGACCCAGCTGGTAACACACAGCCCTACCCTCACAGCAGCCCTGGCTAGATTTCTGTTTGCTGGACACTTCTCATCCTTTGAGTGGAAGTTGCATTGTTCTCCACTGAGTGTTCTGAGGAGTAAGTCAGTCAAGTTTGAAAAGACAACGAGGAACCGGACTGTCGTTCCTCCTGTCAAGCGGGGGTGGGGGGGGGGCATAAGAAACAGGCTGCCAACTTGTGGTGAGAATTGTAAAAGATCTTTACTTTTCCCGCTACTCTCACGCTCAACTGGAGGACCTGGTGAACTAATGCCTGTTAGTTTAGTGTTGGTTTGCTGATGTTAGCCTTCTTTCATAGGATCAACGACGTTGTTCTGTAATAATAGACCTCTGATCTGCTGTTATTTGCTGTATCTCTGGTTCCTTCCCTTTAGTGTCGTCCTGTTTTCACCAAGCCGTGTGTGTGTGTGTGTGTGCACAGTAGGACCCTGATTGTTGTGATGGACATGATAGCTATGATGTATGATATGACCCATTCCCCTGTTGTTAGACTGTGCTGATACATGACAAAGGGATATGTACTGTAGCAGGCCTGTTGCACATAATGGTTGTCTGCTGAATGGTTGATAGTTGTCCGAATGAAGGAGTGAATGCGAAGGCCTATGTGTTTGCTAACTCTTATTAGGCTGAGATGATTGGCACAGAAGTAGGAATTGATATAGAGGAGCGATCTGAGGAGATAAGAGATGTGCGGATTTGTATCTCTATATTGGCGGCAGGTAGCCTAGTGGTTAGCGTTGGGCCAGTAACTGAAAGGTTGCTTGTTCGATCCCTGCTCTTGAGCAAGGCACTTAACCCTAATGGCGCCAGGGTCTCCGTTAATAATGGTTGACACTTTCTGAGGGTGTCTCAGGGGGAGGGATATGCAAATAAACAAAATGTCCATTTCACCATAATTGTACAGATTAAGAGGTTGTACATGGGTGAAACAGGACAAATATAAGTGCCCCCTATTTGACTAGCTTTTGGCGGTAAACCGAGATATTTGGAAATGGCCACGGGATGGTTTTTCAATACTGTCAATACCGTTGAAACTATTTATTTTAAAGTTGTTCAATAAATGTGAATATTTGTAGCAATTTAAGTAAATATCTGCAGTCAACTTGTGCAATACGTTAGGAGATAAAGCAGATCGTGTTAATTTCACCTGTCACATTACTTTGCATTAATGATGCTGACGAGCCAGTCACGTGTGTTTTGTTTGTTAAATAGCACAACGGGAGAAAGCAGGAGCAGGTGAGTCCAGCAGTGTATTTACAGGGGTTGTGTTTTATATTGAAAGTCAAGTGGACGTGCAACTGTAGTTTTCCTTCACAGAAAATACATAGTATTCAACACACCTGGTAGAAAATAGCTTCATTTTCATCAGATGACAACAATGGATTGTTTTTGTTTGTGTGTTTTTTTATTTACGGTGCATGGCCATGTTTATCATAGGAAGATTGTAGCCAGCTACATTAAAAAAAAAATTGCTTAAAGTTAATCTTGCATTTTTACAAAGAATTAGGCTGGCTACAACGCGATAAGTAGCTACCCGTCAGTCAAATCAAATCAAATTTTATTTGTCACATACACATGGTTAGCAGATGTTAATGCGAGTGTAGCGAAATGCTTGTGCTTCTAGTTCCGACAATGCAGTCAGAGCGCTGTCTGCTGTTAGAATGCCCCTTTGTGAATTCTCATCCGAGTGAAGAAGTGCAACTGAAGCATAAAATGTGTCTGTTGCCGAGCAGAAATTACAATAAGCATTTTAGAGCTGTGTTTACACAACAATATTTCTGCATTTTATATATTTTTCCTGCGTGAAAATCACAGAACGGGACCCCTAAGTTTGACTTGCTAGTGACAGTGCATTTGGAAAGTATTCAGACCCCTTGACTTTTTCCACATTGTTACCTTACAGCCTTATTCTAAAATTGATGCAAATTATATATATTTTTTATCCATCTACATACAATACCCCATAAAGACAAAGCAACATTTTTGCAGATGTATAAAAAAACTGAAATCACATTCAGACCCTTTTGAAGCACCTTTGGCAGCAATTACAGTATCGTTTTCTTGGGTATGATGCTACAAGCTTGGCACACCTGTATTTGGAGTTTCTCCCATTCTTCTCTGCAGATCATCTCATGCTCTTTTAGGTTGGATAGCGAGCATTGCTGCACAGCTATTTTCAGGTTTCTCCATAGATTTTCGATCGGGTTCAAGTCCCAGTCCTGACTGGGACACTTAAGGACATTTAGAGACTCCTGCGTTGTCTTGGCTGTGTGCTTAGGGTTCTTGTCCTGTTAGAAGGTGAACCTTCTCCCCCAGTCTGAGGTCCTGAGCGCTCTGGAGCAGGTTTTCATCAAGGATCTCTCTGTTCTGATTCTGCCACCACCATACTTCACCGTAGGGATGGTGCCAGGTTTCCTCCAGACATGAGGCTTGGCATTCAGGTCAAAGAGTTCAATCTTGGTTTCATCAGACCAGAGAATCTTGTTTCTCATGGTCTGAGAGTCCATTTTGGTGCCTTTTGGCAAACTCCAAGCGAGCTGATGTGCCTTTTACTGAGGAGTGGCTTCTGTCTGGCCACTCTACAATAAAGGCCTGATTGGTGGAGTGCTGCAGATATGGTTGTCCTTTTGCAATGTTCTCCCATCTCCACAGAGGAACTCTGGAGCTCTGTCAGAGTGACCATTAGGTTCTTCGTCACCTGACCAAGGCTCTTCTCCCCCGATTGCTCAGTTTCGCCGGGCGGACAGCTCTAGGAAGAGTCTTGGTGGTTCCAAACTTCTTCCATTTAAGAATGATGGAGGCCATTGTGTTCTTGGGGATCTTCAATGCTGCAGACATTTTTTGGTACCCTTCCCTATATCTGTCTTGACACAATCTTGTCTCGGAGCTCTACGGACAACTCCTTCGACCTCATGGCTTGGTTTTTGCTCTGACATGCACTGTCAATTGTGTGCCTTTCCAAGTCATGTTCAATCAATTGAATTTACCACAGGTGAACTCCAAGTTGTAGAGACATCTCAAGGATGGTCAATGGAAACAGAATCTCATAGCAAAGGGTCTGAATACTTATGTAAAGGTATTCATTTTTATGTTTAATACATTTGCAAACTGTTTTCACTTTGTCATTATGGGGTATTGTGTGTAGATTGATGAGGAAAAACAATTTAATACATTTTAGATAAGGCTGTAAATTAACAATGTGGAAAAAGCCAAGGGGTCTGAATACTTTCCTGAATGCACTGCATCGAAGTGGCTGAATTAATAACTAGACGGGGCATCATATTGTTAGCTTTGCCGTGTCAAACACAAAGCCCTTTCGATGAGCTCTCCGTACAGCTGCCACTGCTATCTTGACATTCAGTAGTTCCTACATATGGTTGTGGATGTAAATTCTATATAACTTGTGGAATTTTTTGTTAGCATTCTGGTAATAGACACGCAATGGGCTTTTCTGTGGTTTTTGTGTACTTTTCTGCCCCCTTGTGTACCAAACCGGGTAATGGCATAAATCCAAGGATGAGATTATGGTATGACAATATAAAAATGTGGATACCGCTCAAGCCTATATTTGACCGTTATATGCAATGCTTCATCTGAAGTGTGTGTGTTAGTGAGAGCATCCCCAGATGGCTCCAGCTCCACCACAAGCAGTCAGGTGAATTATCCACTGTAGCGTTGTTTCTGAAAGGAGCACCATAAGACAGATCTCTTATCACCAGACATACAGCGGCCTCAGGACACGAGACGAGGAATATGTTTTGTCTTCAGATACCTTCCGGACCAATTGTCAACTGGTAATGTGACTGTCCTTTACTCCTCTGATCTGGTGAGACCTGTTACAGGGGACTTCCTCAGTTACTGCTTAGAGAGGGAGAGAAGCACTGATGTTATGGTTCAGTAGTTTCAATGGAGATTCCCCCTGTCAGGACGTGCACAGGGCATCTGCAACCCATCTGTTCCGTTTGTCTGGGGGTCATACTGTAACAAAGGTGCCTGGTTGTGGCTTTCCCTCTACTCTGACTGACGAGCATCAGACGGTTGTATACAAAGTGAAGTATTAAGCAGGATCTTGGATGGGGAGTGTAACTCTGGCCATTACATTCTCGAGCATAATAATGTAAGAAGGTATTTTTCATAGAAGTGAAGACATCAAGACAGCTGTTTTTCATAGCAGCTTACAATGACGTAGGACGTGTTGTGTTGAACATACCATGCAAAATAAGCGCTGGGAGGCATGAGATATCATGTGGTTACCCCACAATGGACTGTTTTATAAGAAGCACGCAGTGGCGATCTGTCTGTGGTCTGACAGTGCTATGCCTCTCAATGGACAACAGTCTAGATCATTTGTTCATTCATTTCTCAACTCGACGGGTGAAATGAAAAGGTCTGCGTCCCAAATTGCACCCTGTTCCCTATATAGGGCACTACTGGTCAAAGGGCCCTGGTGAAAAGTAATACACTTCATAAGGAATGGGGTACCATTTGGGATGCATGCAGCCAAGCATCTAGATTTGACTGTTTCTGACCTCCGGAGCATCATGTAATTTAACCAAATGAATGATTCTTTTTTCTGGACACTTGAGCCAGTCAGTCACAGCATCATACCACAAGGGTTAGGGTTAGTATCATACCACAAGGAGGAGACCAGTGAGCCTTCAGTTACTGGTCACAACTCAAGATTGTTTGAAAAGACACTAGAATACATACCCTTTTTAAATTCATTATAACATAATGTGTTCAACATTTCTGATTTAGTTTAGAGAGATAAGGTTAGGCAGAGTACAGACATTTTAAATCCACTCAAAGGACTAGTGTGAGGGATGCATACTCTTTTTAAATGATTCATAATAACAGATTTAATATTTTCAGCTTTATTTATGTTGTCTGCATGCTTTGTGGTTGTAGCTTTGGGGTGAAGAGGCAGTTGGAGTATAGCATGTATGGGAGATTTACACTACCGGTCAAAAGTTTGAGAACATCTACTCATTCAAGGGTTTTATTTTATTTGTACTATTTTCTACATTGTAGAATAATAGTGAAGACATCAAAACTATGAAATAACACATATGGAATCATGTAGTAACCAATAAAGTTAAATAAATCAATATATTTTATATTTGAGATATTTCAAATAGCCAAACTTTGCCTTGATGACAGCTTTGCACCCTCTGGGCATTCTCTCAACCAGCTTCACCTGGAATGCTTTTCCAACAGTTTTGGATTCCCACACGCTGAGCACCTGTTGCCTGCTTTTCCTTCACTCTGCGGTTCGACTCATCCCAAACCATCTCAATTTGGCTGAGGTCGGGGGATTGTGGAGGGCAGGTCATCTGATGCAGCACTTAATCACTCTCCTTCTTGGTAAAATAGCCCTTACACAGCCTGGAGGTGTATTGGGTCATTGTCGTGTTGAAAAACAAATGATAGTCTCACTAAATCCAATCCAGATGGGATGGTGTATCGCTGCAGAATGCTGTGGTAGCCATGCCGGTTAAGTGTGCCTTGAATTCTAAATAAATCAGACAGTGTCACCAGTAAAGCAACACCACACCATAACACCTCCTCCTCCATGTATTATGGTGGGAAATACACATGCAGAGATCATCCATTCAACCACACCGCGTCTCACAAAGACACGGCAGTTGGAACCAAAAATCTCCAATTTGGACTCCAGACCAAAGGACAAATTTCCACCGGTCTAATGTCTATTGCTCATGTTTGTTGGCCCAAGCAAGTCTCTTCTTATTATTGGTGGTCTTTAGTAGTGGTTTCTTTGCAGAAATTCGACCATGAAGGCCTGATTCACACAGACTCTTCTGACGAGTTGATGTTGAGATGTGTCTGTTACTTGGACTCTGAAGCATTTATTTGGGCTGCAATTTCTGAGGCTGGTAACTCTAATGAACTCATCCACTGCAGCAGAGGTAACTCTGGGTCTTCCATTCCTGTGGCGGTCTTCGTGAGAGCCAGTTTCATCATAATGCTTGACCGTTTTTGCGACTGCACTTGAAGAAACTTTCAACGTTCTTGAAATTTTCCGTATTGACCGACCTTCATGTCTGAAAGCAATGGACTGTTTCTCTTTGCTTATTTGGGCTATTTGAACATGTTTCATTATCTACTTGAGGCTAAATTGATTTTATTGATGTATTATATTAAGTTAAAATAAGTGTTCATTCAGTATTGTTGTAATTGTCATTATTACAAATAAAAATCTATCAAAATAATCGTCTAATTGATCGGTATCGGCTTTTTTGGTCCTCCAATAATCGGTATCGGCGTTGAAAAATCATAATCGGTCAACCTCTAGTTTGTATGATGGCAATTTGCATATACTCCAGAATGTGAGAGTGATCAGATGAATTGCAAAGTCCGTCTTTGCCATGCAAATGAACTGAATTCCCCAAAAACATTTCCACTGCATTTCAGCCCTGCCACAAAAGGACCAGCTGACATGTCAGTGATTCTCGCGTTAACACAGGTGTGAGTGTTGACGAGGACAAGGCTGGAGATCACTCTGTCATGCTGATTGAGTTTGAATAACAGACTGGAAGCTTCAAAAGGAGGGTGGTGCTTGGAATCATTGTTCTTCCTCTGTCAACCATGATTTCCTGCAAGGAAACACGTGCCGTCATCATTGCTTCACAGGTAAGGATATTGCTGCCAGTAAGATTGCACCTAAATTAACCATTTATCGGATCATCAAGAACTTCAAGGAGAGCGTTTCAATTGTTGTGAAGAAGGTTTCAGGGCGCCCAAGAAAGTCCAGCATGCGCCAGGACCGTCTCCTAAAGTTGATTCAGCTGCGGGATCGGGGCACCACCAGTACAGAGCTTGCTCAGGAATGGCAGCAGGCAGGTGTGAGTGCATCTGCATGCACAGTGAGGTGAAGACTTTGAGGATGGCCTGGTGTCAAGAAGGGCAGCAAAGAAGCTACTTCTCTCCAGGTGAGGACTGTGGTAAAGTCATTTTCTCTAAATCCCCTTTCCCGATTGTTTGGGGCATCCGGGGAAAAAGCTTGTCCGGAGAAGACCAGGTGAGCGCTACCATCAGTCCTGTGTCATGGCAACAGTAAAGCATCCTGAGACCATTCATGTGTGGGGTTGCTTCTCAGCCAAGGGATTGGGCTCTCTCACAATTTTGACTAAGAACACAGCCATGAATAAAGAATGGTACCAACACATCCTCCAAGAGCAACTTCTCCCAACCATCCAGGAACAGTTTGGTGATGAACAATGCCTTTTCCAGCATGATGGAGCACCTTGCCATAAGGCAAAAGTGATAACTAAGTGGCTTGGAGAACAAATCATTGATATTTTGTGTCCATGGACAGGAAACTCCCCAGACCTTAATCCCATTGAGAACTTGTGATCAATCCTCAAGTGGCAGGAGGACAAACAAAAACCCACAAATTCTGACAAACTCACAGCATGCCAGGGCGGATTGCAGAGGTCTTGAAAAAGAAGGGTCAACACTGCAAATATTGACCCTTTGCATCAACTTCATGTAATTGTCAATAAAAGCCTTTGACACTTATGAAATGCTTGTAATTATACTTCAGTATTCCATAGTAACATCTGACAAAATTATCTAAAGACACTGAGGCAGCAGACTTTGAAAATTAATATTTGTGTAATTCTCAAAACTTTTTGCCACGACTGTAGACTTGATATTTTACCAAATAGGGCTATCTTCCGTATACCCTCCCCTCCCCCCACCTTGTCACAACACAAATGATTGGCTCAAATGCATTAGGGAAAGAAATTCCACAAATATACTTTTAAGAAGACACACCTGTTAATTGAACTGCATTCCAGGTGACGACCTCATGAAGCTGGTTGAGAGAATGCCAAGAGTGTGCAAAGCTGTCATCAAGGCAATGAAGAATCTCAAATATAAATATATTTTGATTTGTTTAACACTTTTTTTTGTTACCACATGGTTCCATGTGTTATTTCATAGTTTTGATGTCTTCACTATTATTCTACAATGTAGACAATAGTAAAAAATAAAGAAAAATCGTTGCATGAGTGGGTGTTCTAAAACTTTTGACCGGCAGTGTATGGGATAGCTTAGTACAGGAGATATATGGAAAATGGCGCCGGAGAGAATGGCTGTTGTTTTATTGGCTCTTAACTTCTTATGGCTGGGGGCAGTATTGAGTAGCTTGGATGAATAAGGTGCCCAGAGTAAACTGCCTGCTCCTCAGTCCCAGTTGCTAATATATGCATATTATTTGGATAGAAAACACTGAAGTTTCTAAAACTCTTTGAATGATGTCTGTGAGTATAACAGAACTCATATGGCAGGCAAAAACCTGAGAAAAAATCCAACCAGGAAGTGGGAAATCTGAGGTTGGTCGATTCATTCCCTATTGAAGATACAGTGGGATATTGGTCCTCCTAAGGCTTCCACTAGATGTCAACCGTCTTCAGAAACTTGTTTGAGGCTTCTACTGTAAAGGAGGGGCTCATAAGGGTTCTTTGAGGCAGTGGTCTGGCAGATTGCCACGAGCTGGTCACGCGCATTCACATGAGAGGTAGCTTGCGCTCCATTGCTTTTCTACAGACAAAGGAATTCTCCGGTTGGAACATTATTGAAGTGTTATGTTAAAAAACATCCTAAAGATTGATTCTATACCTCGTTTAACCTGTTTCTACGGACTGTAATGGAACTTTTTGACATTTCGTCTGCTCCTAGTGAACGCCCTTCGTGACTTTGGATTTGTTTACAAAACGCGCTAACAAAAGTAGCTATTTGGACATAAATGATGGACATTATCGAACAAAACAAACATTTATTGTGGAACTGGGATTCCTGGGAGTGCATTCTGATGAAGATAATCAAAAGTAAGTGAATATTTATAATGTTATTTCTGACTTCTGTTGACTGCACAATATGGTGGACATCTTTTTGGCTTGTTGGGTCTCTGAGTGCAGTACTCAGATTATTGCATGGTTTGATTTTTCCGTAAAGCTTTTTTGAAATCTGACACAGCGGTTGCATTAAGGAGAAGTGTATCTAAAGTTCCATGCATAACACTTGTATTTTCATCAACATTTATAATGAGTATGTCTGTAAATTGATGTGGCTCTCTGCAAAATCACTGGATGTTTTGGAACTACTCAACATAACGCACCAATGTATACTGAGAATTTTTGACATAAATATTAACTTTATCGAACAAAACATACATGTATTGTGTAACATTAAGTCCTATGCGTGTCATCTGATAAAGATCATCAACGGTTAGTGATAGAATTAATCTCTTTCTGATTTTTGTGACTCCACTCTTTGGCTGGAAAAATGGCTGTGTTTTTCTGTGACTTGGCTCTGACCAAAACATAATCGTTTGTTGTGCTTTCGCTGTAAAGCCTATTTGAAATCGGACACTGTGGTGGGATTAACAACGAGATTACCTTTTAAAAATGATATAAGATACTTGTATGCTTGAGGAATTGTAATTATGAGATTTCTGTTGTTTTGAATTTGGCGCCCTGCACTTTCACTGACTGTTGTCATATCGATCCAGTTAACGCGATCTCAGCCCTAAGAAGTTTTTAACCAACCGTGCTATTTTGTTAGTTTTTTTTTGCATCGTAGCATTTCACTGTAAGGTCTGCACCTGTTTTATTCGGCGCATGTGACAAATAAAAATAAATATTCTGTTCTGGCTGATGACATTAACAGCCCCATTAGATCTTACATGTCATGTAAGACTTTGTGATACAAAAGAGGACATATTGTACATACAGTACAGTACAGTTAGGAACTTCCGCTAACTGCATGAAATATTACTTTGACGTTAAACTATAGTACTACATTATCCTTTTAAATTAAAAAAATAATATATACTGAATGAAAATATTAATGCAACATGTAGAGTGTTTGTCCCATGTTTCATGAGCTGAAATGAAAGATCCCTTAAGTGTTCCATATTCACAAAAAGCTTAATTCTCTCCGATTTGATGCACAAATTTGTTTACATCCCTGTTAATGAGCATTTCTCCTTTGCAAAGATAATCATCCACCTGACAGGTGTGGCATATCAAGAAGCTGATAAAACTACATGATCATTACACAAGTGCACCTTGTGCTGGGGACAATAAAAGGCCACTCCTATAATGTATTGTCTTCTCACAAAACACAATGCCACAAATGTGAAGTTTTGAGGGAGCATGCAATTGGCATGCTGACTGCAGGAATGTCCACCAGAGCTGTTGTCAGAGAATTGAATGTTGATTTCTCTACCATAAGTCGCCTCAAATGTCGTTTTAGAAAATGTTTGTACATCAAAAAGTCCTCTATCGGATTTGTTTTACTGTGGATATAGATACTTTCGTACCTGTTTCATCCAGCATCTTCACAAGGTCCTTAGCTGTTGTTCTGGGATTGATTTGCACTTTTCGCACCAAGGTACGTTCATCTCCAGGAGACAGAACGCGTCTCCTTCCTGAGCAGTATGATGGCTGCGTGGTCCCATGGTGTTTATACTTGCGTACTATTGTTTGTACAGATGAACGTGGTACCTTCAGACGGTTGGAAATTGCTCCCAAGGATGAACCAGACTTGTGGAGGTCTACAATTCTTTTTCTGAGGTCTTAGATTTTCCCATGATGTCAAGCAAAGAGGCACTGAGTTTGAAGGTAGGCCTTGAAATACATCCACAGGTACACCTCCAATTTACTCAAATGATGTCAATTAGCCTATCAGAAGCTTCTAAAGCCATGACATTATTTTCTGGAATTTTCCAAGCTGTTTAAATGCACAGTCATCTTAGTGTATGTAAACTTCTGATCCACTGGAATTGTAATACATTGAATTATATGAAATAATTGTAATACAGTGAATTAAGTGAAATAATCTGTCTGTAAACATTTGTTGGAAAAATGACTTGTCATGCACAAAGTAGATGTCCTAAATGACTTGCCAAAACTACAGTTTGTTAACAAGACATACGTGGAGCGGTTGAAAAACTAGTTTTAATGACTACACCCTAAGTGTATGTAAACTTCTGACTTCAACTGTAACAGCAGCTGCTTGTCAGCTTTGCATTCCTCAGAATTTTTGCAGAGCTGGGGACCATGTTTAATCACTGTTTTTCTTCCAAAGAGAAAATAATGATATGAAATATTGAAGAATGTCTGAGTCAGTGACATTAAACACCAGGGATGCATCTCAAATGGTACCCTATTTTGCTATATAGGGTACACCTTTTGATCAGAACCCTATAGGCCCTGGTCAAAAGTAGTGCACTATAAAGGGAATAAGGTGTAATTTGGGATACATCCCTGGTGTTTAATTTCACTGACTCAGACATTCTTCTTCAGCACAAACTGCTTATCAGTGAGAAGCTCAAGGTTACAGCTGATCTGGCCAATGTTTCATATAATTATTTTCTCTTTGGAAGAAAAACAGTGACTAAGCATGTTCTCCAGGCAGCTCTGCGAAACCTCGTGAGTATCCCCATAACAGTACTGATATGGGGATATCAACATGTGATATCACCTAGTCCCTGTCGTGTAAACACAAAGGAAGAGTACAATGTCATATCAGATTACAGAGAGGAACAGGGTTGTAGAGTAAATGGTATCAGCCTGGCTCTGTAGGACAGGACAGATATCACTATATTATTTATTTTGTATTTCCAGTTTGGGAGAGGAAAATCACCAGCAATACTTTGAAGACATTTGCAGGAGATGAGTCTGCAAAAGTCCTGAACCTTTTCCTATCTTTTTAATTTTCTTCAGCCCACACAACAAAGGGCGCTAAAGAACACAATAGTAGGATGTCTCTGCAGTGTTCTGTAGGTCTGGAGATCCTGGGTTTCTATTGAGGAAAAGCCATCTCACTAGTATTCCTGGTTATTTCTGGTACAATGAGCTGTGTACTTGTACCAAAACTTCTCAAGTTGATACTGTTGACAGTGGTCAGGTCAAAGACTACTGTACATACGATGCTTCTGGGGTCACTCCTGAGAAGGTCTGGAGAGTGTGTAGGCATTGTATTACTGGTGGAGAGGGAGAGCCAGTAGCTCAGACACACACACACTAGTCTTTCTGGCCCCTGGTCTCCCACAGTCCCCCGGTTCTCTACCACGGCACTTTACGACATCTGATGTTGATGTCGTAAAACAATGGTCAGTTTACTTGTCTACTGTTTTCCTGTTGTACTATGCACCGGATGCGGGTCTGTTATGTGATAGCTTGTGCCAACCCTCTATTGCTCTGTGATATGTTGATCCTTACTATGTGATGAGGTAGGTCTTCATCTCTGTTCATACAGACCATGTCTTCTCCTCTAGGATGGCTCATTGGGAACATTTGAGGACTTGGCTCAGGAGTACTCTGACTATTACAGTGCCTCTCTCAGTGATGTCCAAGACAGAATGGAGGAGATTAGGAAACGTAAGGTTGTCCAAGATGCACAATCAGCGATGGTAAATCATATTCTACTTATTAGGTTTAACCTAACGGTTGCAATTTTACAATCAGATGTTGTCCATCATTATTTAACATCAGTACAGTGTGATGTTGTATTTAACATCAGTACAGTGTGATGTTGTCCATCAGTAACAGCGTGACGTTGTCCTTCATCAGTAACAGTGTGACGTTGTCCTTCATCAGTAACAGTGTGACGTTGTCCTTCATCACTATTTAACATCAGTACAGTGTGATGTTGTCCTTCATCAGTAACAGTGTGACGTTGTCCTTCATCAGTAACAGTGTGACTTTGTCCTTCATCACTATTTAACATCAGTGCAGTGTGATGTTGTCCTTCATCAGTAGTGTGACGTTGTCCTTCATCAGTACAGCGTGACGTTGTATTTAACATCAGTAACAGTGTGACGTTGTCCTTCATCAGTAACAGTGTGACGTTGTCCTTCATCACTATTTAACATCAGTAAGAGTGTGATGGTGTCCTTCATCAGTACAGTGTGATGTTGTCCTTCATCAGTACAGTGTGATGTTGTACTTCATCAGTACAGTGTGATGTTGTCCTTCATCAGTACAGTGTGATGTTGTCCTTCATCAGTACAGTGTGATGTTGTCCTTAATCAGTACACTGTGATGTTGTCCTTCATCAGTACAGTGTGACGTCCTTCATCACTATTTAACATCAGTACAGTGTGACGTTGTATTTAACATCAGTACAGTGTGACGTTGTATTTAACATCAGTACAGTGTGACGTTGTATTTAACATCAGTACAGTGTGACACTGTCCTTCATCAGTATTTAACATCAGTACAGTGTGATGTTGTATTTAACATCAGTATTTAACATCAGTACAGTGTGATGTTGTCCTTCATGAGTACAGTGTGACGTTGTATTTAACATCAGTAACAGTGTGATGTTGTCCTTCATCAGTAACAGTGTGACGTTGTCCTTCATCAGTATTTAACATCAGTGCAGTGTGATGTTGTCCTTCATCAGTACAGTGTGATGTTGTCCTTCATCAGTACAGTGTATTGTTGTCCTTAATCAGTACACTGTGATGTTGTCCTTCATCAGTAACAGTGTGACGTTGTATTTAACATCAGTACAGTGTGACGTCCTTCATCACTATTTAACATCAGTACAGTGTGACGTTGTATTTAACATCAGTACAGTGTGACGTTGTATTTAACATCAGTACAGTGTGACGTTGTATTTAACATCAGTACAGTGTGACGTTGTATTTAACATCAGTACAGTGTGACACTGTCCTTCATCAGTATTTAACATCAGTACAGTGTGATGTTGTATTTAACATCAGTATTTAACATCAGTACAGTGTGATGTTGTCCTTCATGAGTACAGTGTGACGTTGTATTTAACATCAGTAACAGTGTGACGTTGTCCTTCATCAGTAACAGTGTGACGTTGTCCTTCATCAGTATTTAACATCAGTACAGTGTGATGTTGTCCTTCATCGGTAACAGTGTGACGTTGTCCTTCATCAGTAACAGTGTGACGTTGTCCTTCATCAGTAACAGTGTGACGTTGTCCTTCATCAGTAACAGTGTGATGTTGTCCTTCATCAGTAACAGTGTGACGTTGTCCTTCATCACTATTTAACATCAGTACAGTGTGATGTTGTCCTTCATTAGTAGTGTGACGTTGTCCTTCATCAGTACAGCGTGACGTTGTATTTAACATCGGTAACAGTGTGACGTTGTCCTTCATCAGTAACAGTGTGACGTTGTCCTTCATCACTATTTAACATCAGTAACAGTGTGATGTTGTCCTTAATCAGTACACTGTGATGTTGTCCTTCATCAGTACAGTGTGACGTTGTATTTAACATCAGTACAGTGTGACGTTGTATTTAACATCAGTACAGTGTGACGTTGTATTTAACATCAGTACAGTGTGACGTTGTATTTAACATCAGTACAGTGTGACACTGTCCTTCATCATTATTTAACATCAGTACAGTGTGATGTTGTATTTAACATCAGTATTTAACATCAGTACAGTGTGATGTTGTCCTTCATCAGTACAGTGTGACATTGTCCTTCATCAGTAACAGTGTGACGTTGTATTTAACATCAGTACAGTGTGACTTTGTCCTTCATCACTATTTAACATCAGTAACTGTGTGATGTTGTCCTTCATCAGTAACAGCGTGACATTGTCCTTCATCACTATTTAACATCAGTACAGTGTGACGTTGTCCTTCATCAGTACAGTGTGACGTTGTATTTAACATCAGTACAGTGTGACGTTGTCCTTCATCACTATTTAACATCAGTACAGTGTGATGTTGTCCTTCATCAGTAGTGTGACGTTGTCCTTCATCAGTACAGCGTGACGTTGTATTTAACATCAGTAACAGTGTGACGTTGTCCTTCATCAGTAACAGTGTGACGTTGTCCTTCATCACTATTTAACATCAGTAACAGTGTGATGTTGTCCTTCATCACTATTTAACATCAGTACAGTGTGATGTTGTCCTTCATCAGTAGTGTGACGTTGTCCTTCATCAGTACAGTGTGACGTTGTATTTAACATCAGTAACAGTGTGACGTTGTCCTTCATCAGTACAGTGTGATGTTGTCCTTCATCAGTACAGTGTGATGTTGTCCTTCATCAGTACAGTGTGATGTTGTCCTTCATCAGTACAGTGTGATGTTGTCCTTAATCAGTACAGTGTGATGTTGTCCTTAATCAGTACAGTGTGATGTTGTCCTTAATCAGTACAGTGTGATGTTGTCCTTCATGAGTACAGTGTGACGTTGTATTTAACATCAGTAACAGTGTGACGTTGTACTTCATCAGTAACAGTGTGACGTTGTCCTTCATCAGTATTTAACATCAGTACAGTGTGATGTTGTCCTTCATCGGTAACAGTGTGACATTGTCCTTCATCAGTAACAATGTGATGTTGTCCTTCATCAGTAACAGTGTGACATTGTCCTTCATCAGTAACAGTGTGATGTTGTCCTTCATCAGTACAGTGTGACGTTGTCCTTCATCAGTATTTAACATCAGTACAGTGTGATGTTCTCCTCCATCAGTACAGTGTGATGTTGTCCTCCATCAGTACAGTGTGATGTTGTCCTCCATCAGTACAGTGTGATGTTGTCCTCCATCAGTACAGTGTGATGTTGTCCTCCATCAGTACAGTGTGATGTTGTCCTCCATCAGTTACAGTGTGATGTTGTCCTCCATCAGTTACAGTGTGATGTTGTCCTCCATCAGTTACAGTGTGACGTTGTCCTTCATCAGTAACAGTGTGATGTTGTCCTTCATCAGTAACAGTGTGATGTTGTCCTTCATCAGTACAGTGTGACGTTGTCCTTCATCACTATTTAACATCAGTAACAGTGTGACGTTGTCCTTCATCAGTAACAGTGTGACGTTGTCCTTCATCACTATTTAACATCAGTACAGTGTGATGTTTTCCTTCATCAGTAACAGTGTGACGTTGTCCTTCATCAGTAACAGTGTGACTTTGTCCTTCATCACTATTTAACATCAGTGCAGTGTGATGTTGTCCTTCATCAGTAGTGTGACGTTGTCCTTCATCAGTACAGCGTGACGTTGTATTTAACATCAGTAACAGTGTGACGTTGTCCTTCATCAGTAACAGTGTGACGTTGTCCTTCATCACTATTTAACATCAGTAAGAGTGTGATGTTGTCCTTCATCAGTACAGTGTGATGTTGTCCTTCATCAGTACAGTGTGATGTTGTCCTTCATCAGTACAGTGTGATGTTGTCCTTAATCAGTACACTGTGATGTTGTCCTTCATCAGTAACAGTGTGACGTTGTATTTAACATCAGTACAGTGTGACGTCCTTCATCACTATTTAACATCAGTACAGTGTGACGTTGTATTTAACATCAGTACAGTGTGACGTTGTATTTAACATCAGTACAGTGTGACGTTGTATTTAACATCAGTACAGTGTGACGTTGTATTTAACATCAGTACAGTGTGACACTGTCCTTCATCAGTATTTAACATCAGTACAGTGTGATGTTGTATTTAACATCAGTATTTAACATCAGTACAGTGTGATGTTGTCCTTCATGAGTACAGTGTGACGTTGTATTTAACATCAGTAACAGTGTGACGTTGTCCTTCATCAGTAACAGTGTGACGTTGTCCTTCATCAGTATTTAACATCAGTGCAGTGTGATGTTGTCCTTCATCAGTACAGTGTGATGTTGTCCTTCATCAGTACAGTGTGATGTTGTCCTTAATCAGTACACTGTGATGTTGTCCTTCATCAGTAACAGTGTGACGTTGTATTTAACATCAGTACAGTGTGACGTCCTTCATCACTATTTAACATCAGTACAGTGTGACGTTGTATTTAACATCAGTACAGTGTGACGTTGTATTTAACATCAGTACAGTGTGACGTTGTATTTAACATCAGTACAGTGTGACACTGTCCTTCATCAGTATTTAACATCAGTACAGTGTGATGTTGTATTTAACATCAGTATTTAACATCAGTACAGTGTGATGTTGTCCTTCATGAGTACAGTGTGACGTTGTATTTAACATCAGTAACAGTGTGACGTTGTCCTTCATCAGTAACAGTGTGACGTTGTCCTTCATCAGTATTTAACATCAGTACAGTGTGATGTTGTCCTTCATCGGTAACAGTGTGACGTTGTCCTTCATCGGTAACAGTGTGACGTTGTCCTTCATCAGTAACAGTGTGACGTTGTCCTTCATCAGTAACAGTGTGATGTTGTCCTTCATCAGTAACAGTGTGACGTTGTCCTTCATCAGTACAGCGTGACGTTGTATTTAACATCAGTAACAGTGTGACGTTGTCCTTCATTAGTAGTGTGACGTTGTCCTTCATCAGTACAGCGTGACGTTGTATTTAACATCAGTAACAGTGTGACGTTGTCCTTCATCAGTAACAGTGTGACGTTGTCCTTCATCACTATTTAACATCAGTAACAGTGTGATGTTGTCCTTAATCAGTTCACTGTGATGTTGTCCTTCATCAGTACAGTGTGACGTTGTATTTAACATCAGTACAGTGTGACGTTGTATTTAACATCAGTACAGTGTGACGTTGTATTTAACATCAGTACAGTGTGACGTTGTATTTAACATCAGTACAGTGTGACACTGTCCTTCATCATTATTTAACATCAGTACAGTGTGATGTTGTATTTAACATCAGTATTTAACATCAGTACAGTGTGATGTTGTCCTTCATCAGTACAGTGTGACATTGTCCTTCATCAGTACAGTGTGACATTGTCCTTCATCAGTACAGTGTGACATTGTCCTTCATCAGTAACAGTGTGACGTTGTATTTAACATCAGTACAGTGTGACTTTGTCCTTCATCACTATTTAACATCAGTAACTGTGTGATGTTGTCCTTCATCAGTAACAGCGTGACATTGTCCTTCATCACTATTTAACATCAGTACAGTGTGACGTTGTATTTAACATCAGTACAGTGTGACGTTGTCCTTCATCACTATTTAACATCAGTACAGTGTGATGTTGTTCTTCATCAGTAGTGTGACGTTGTCCTTCATCAGTACAGCGTGACGTTGTATTTAACATCAGTAACAGTGTGACGTTGTCCTTCATCAGTACAGTGTGATGTTGTCCTTCATCAGTACAGTGTGATGTTGTCCTTCATCAGTAGTGTGATGTTGTCCTTCATCAGTACAGTGTGATGTTGTCCTTCATCAGTACAGTGTGATGTTGTCCTTAATCAGTACAGTGTGATGTTGTCCTTCATCAGTACAGTGTGATGTTGTCCTTCATCAGTACAGTGTGACGTTGTATTTAACATCAGTACAGTGTGACGTTGTATTTAACATCAGTACAGTGTGACGTTGTATTTAACATCAGTACAGTGTGACACTGTCCTTCATCAGTATTTAACATCAGTACAGTGTGATGTTGTCCTTCATGAGTACAGTGTGACGTTGTATTTAACATCAGTAACAGTGTGACGTTGTACTTCATCAGTAACAGTGTGACGTTGTCCTTCATCAGTATTTAACATCAGTACAGTGTGATGTTGTCCTTCATCGGTAACAGTGTGACATTGTCCTTCATCAGTAACAATGTGATGTTGTCCTTCATCAGTAACAGTGTGACATTGTCCTTCATCAGTAACAGTGTGATGTTGTCCTTCATCAGTACAGTGTGACGTTGTCCTTCATCAGTATTTAACATCAGTACAGTGTGATGTTCTCCTCCATCAGTACAGTGTGATGTTGTCCTTCATCAGTAACAGTGTGACATTGTTCTTCATCAGTAACAGTGTGATGTTGTCCTTCATCAGTACAGTGTGACGTTGTCCTTCATCAGTATTTAACATCAGTACAGTGTGATGTTGTCCTCCATCAGTACAGTGTGATGTTGTCCTCCATCAGTACAGTGTGATGTTGTCCTCCATCAGTAACAGTGTGACATTGTCCTTCATCAGTAACAGTGTGATGTTGTTCTTCATCAGTACAGTGTGACGTTGTCCTTCATCAGTATTTAACATCAGTACAGTGTGATGTTGTCCTTCATCAGTACAGTGTGACATTGTCCTTCATCAGTAACAGTGTGACGTTGTATTTAACATCAGTACAGTGTGACTTTGTCCTTCATCACTATTTAACATCAGTAACTGTGTGATGTTGTCCTTCATCAGTAACAGCGTGACGTTGTCCTTCATCACTATTTAACATCAGTAACAGTGTGACGTTGTCCTTCATCACTATTTAACATCAGTACAGTGTGACGTTGTCCTTCATCAGTACAGTGTGACGTTGTCCTTCATCACTATTTAACATCAGTACAGTGTGATGTTGTCCTTCATCAGTAGTGTGACGTTGTCCTTCATCAGTACAGCGTGACGTTGTATTTAACATCAGTAACAGTGTAACGTTGTCCTTCATCAGTAACAGTGTGACGTTGGCTTTCATCACTATTTAACATCAGTAACAGTGTGATGTTGTCCTTCATCAGTACAGTGTGATGTTGTCCTTCATCAGAACAGTGTGATGTTGTCCTTCATCAGTAACAGTGTGACATTGTTCTTCATCAGTAACAGTGTGATGTTGTCCTTCATCAGTACAGTGTGACGTTGTCCTTCATCAGTATTTAACATCAGTACAGTGTGATGTTGTCCTCCATCAGTACAGTGTGATGTTGTCCTCCATCAGTACAGTGTGATGTTGTCCTCCATCAGTACAGTGTGATGTTGTCCTTCATCAGTACAGTGGGACGTTGTCCTTCATCAGTATTTAACATCAGTACAGTGTGATGTTGTCCTCCATCAGTACAGTGTGACGTTGTCCTCCATCAGTACAGTGTGACGTTGTCCTCCATCAGTACAGTGTGACATTGTCCTTCATCAGTAACAGTGTGATGTTGTCCTTCATCAGTACAGTGTGACGTTGTCCTTCATCAGTATTTAACATCAGTACAGTGTGATGTTGTCCTTCATCAGTACAGTGTGACATTGTCCTTCATCAGTAACAGTGTGACGTTGTATTTAACATCAGTACAGTGTGACTTTGTCCTTCATCACTATTTAACATCAGTAACTGTGTGATGTTGTCCTTCATCAGTAACAGCGTGACGTTGTCCTTCATCACTATTTAACATCAGTAACAGTGTGACGTTGTCCTTCATCACTATTTAACATCAGTACAGTGTGACGTTGTCCTTCATCAGTACAGTGTGACGTTGTCCTTCATCACTATTTAACATCAGTACAGTGTGATGTTGTCCTTCATCAGTAGTGTGACGTTGTCCTTCATCAGTAGTGTGACGTTGTCCTTCATCAGTACAGCGTGACGTTGTATTTAACATCAGTAACAGTGTGACGTTGTCCTTCATCAGTAACAGTGTGACGTTGGCTTTCATCACTATTTAACATCAGTAACAGTGTGATGTTGTCCTTCATCAGTACAGTGTGATGTTGTCCTTCATCAGTACAGTGTGATGTTGTCCTTCATCAGTAACAGTGTGACATTGTTCTTCATCAGTAACAGTGTGATGTTGTCCTTCATCAGTACAGTGTGACGTTGTCCTTCATCAGTATTTAACATCAGTACAGTGTGATGTTGTCCTCCATCAGTACAGTGTGATGTTGTCCTCCATCAGTACAGTGTGATGTTGTCCTCCATCAGTACAGTGTGATGTTGTCCTTCATCAGTAACAGTGTGATGTTGTCCTTCATCAGTACAGTGTGACGTTGTCCTTCATCAGTATTTAACATCAGTACAGTGTGATGTTGTCCTCCATCAGTTACAGTGTGATGTTGTCCTTCATCAGTAACAGTGTGATGTTGTCCTTCATCAGTAACAGTGTGACGTTGTCCTTCATCAGTACAGTGTGACGTTGTCCTTCATCAGTACAGTGTGACGTTGTCCTTCATCAGTACAGTGTGACGTTGTCCTTCATCAGTAACAGTGTGATGTTGTCCTTCATCAGTAACAGTGTGATGTTGTCCTCCATCAGTACAGTGTGATGTTGTCCTCCATCAGTACAGTGTGATGTTGTCCTCCATCAGTACAGTGTGATGTTGTCCTTCATCAGTAACAGTGTGATGTTGTCCTTCATCAGTACAGTGTGACGTTGTCCTTCATCAGTATTTAACATCAGTACAGTGTGATGTTGTCCTCCATCAGTTACAGTGTGATGTTGTCCTTCATCAGTAACAGTGTGATGTTGTCCTTCATCAGTAACAGTGTGATGTTGTCCTTCATCAGTAACAGTGTGACGTTGTCCTTCATCAGTACAGTGTGACGTTGTCCTTCATCAGTACAGTGTGACGTTGTCCTTCATCAGTACAGTGTGACGTTGTCCTTCATCAGTAACAGTGTGATGTTGTCCTTCATCAGTAACAGTGTGATGTTGTCCTTCATCAGTACAGTGTGACGTTGTCCTTCATCAGTACAGTGTGACGTTGTCCTTCATCAGTACAGTGTGACATTGTCCTTCATCAGTACAGTGTGACGTTGTCCTTCATCAGTACAGTGTGACGTTGTCCTTCATCAGTACAGTGTGACGTTGTATTTAACATCAGTACAGTGTAACGTTGTCCTTCATCAGTACAGTGTGACGTTGTCCTTCATCAGTAACAGTGTGACGTTGTCCTTCATCAGTAACAGTGTGACGTTGTCCATCAGTAACAGTGTGACGTTGTCTTTAACATCAGTACAGTGTGATGGTTCTGGATATAGTTATATTTCTTAATGCTTCACTTGTGCCTTCTGGGCTTTCAGGAAAAGGTGGACTTAGTCCCGACATCACTGCACCTTCGCTCTCAGATCCAGGTGAGTGAATGTTCCCGCACACTGACGTACGCCCTTCCCCTATTGTATGTTTACTCTCTGGGAGGACGGATTCCCTCTGCATCACAGACATCATAGAGCAGCTGTGAGTCAGAACACTGCTCTGTTATTGGGGTCTCAAGGAGAGCAGTTTTAATGCTACAAAGTCACGTTTCACTGTCTATAGTGGAGACTGTGGCCTTGTGATTTTGTAATACATGGTGTTATAATGTGTCCTGGAAAAATGGTTTAAAAAAATTTGACTGAGGAATGTCTACTGTAGCCTTTTGTGGTCAATGAGATGCACATTAGGAGTTCCAAACCAACTTGCCTGTCTGTGCGCTAGAATGTAGTTCTCCAAGTGTGTTTGTCAGATTCCATTGCCTGCCTGTCTGACTCCAGTGTTCTGTTCTCTACAGGAGTCGCTAGGGCTGAGTTGCAGTAACGCAGCGTCCACTCCCGAGACTGAGAGAAGGTAAGACCATAGAGATGCTGTATATAACACTTAAAATGTTGTTATTCTAGATCTGTCACCGGCATCATCTCCCCTTTGTGTGGAGTGTATTGTGGACTATATTGTAATGTGATGTTCTTATATGTAGTTCAATTGGTGGAAGTAGGACAGTCATAGCAGTTCCATACATTGTTTTCCTGTCCTAGTGAAAGTTATCTTATTATAAACAGGGTGGTTTGAGCCCTGAATGCTGATTGGGTATGACAAAACATTAAAACATTTATTACGTGGGTAAGCAGTTTATAATAGCAATAAGGCACCTCGGGGGTTTGTGGTATATTGCCAATATACAACGGCTAAGCACTGTATCCAGGCACTCCGCGTTGTGTCGTGCCTAAGAACAACCCTTAGCTGTGGTATACTGGCCATATACCACACACCCTCGTGCCTTATTGCGTAACTATAAATTGTTGAACTCCTGGGGTTAGGTAGGACAGTGAGTGGGACAGTCATAGCACTTCCATACATCTTCTCCAAGGGTGCGTGTCAAATGGCACCCTATTAAATAGCACCCTATTCCCTATTTAGTGCACTACTTTTGACCAGGTACACTTCGTCTACTAGTCTACCAACGGAACACTTCGTCTACTAGTCTACCAACGGAACACTTCGTCTACTAGTCTACCAACGGAACACTTCCTCTACTAGTAAACCAATTTAACACTTCCTCTCCTTCCCCCTATTGTGAGTTTGGAAGGATGAATGGTCATATTGTAAACAAAGGAGAATAAGGGAGGAATCTTGGTCATGAGTAAACATGGTACTATACACTGAGTCAGCGGGGTGTCGGCGACACAAGATTTAGGTTTGTTTACACCTTAGCTTTGTCATTGTCCAGTCTAAAACAATGGGAGAAGTAGTACCTCCTGTTAGTGTGCTCTAAAAATCAAGCCCAAGTCACCTCAAAGTCACATGACTTCATACAATATGCTGGTCTTGGGTAGCCACCTCTGAGAGTTGGTTCCTTTCAGAAGAACACAAGCCTCGATTACAACCTTTCCGTCAGCATGGTTAGTGGTAGAGTACTGGGCTGGCAGTGACTAGGCAGGGTGGCCACGTGTAGAAATGTGTCAGTGGGGGATGATAGTCGCTAGCATCAGCAACAACTATCAGCTGATGTCAGAGGAGAGAGACAAGGGAAAATGGGAGGGGGTGGGGAGAGAAACAAAGGCCACGTGAGGAGCGACGATGTTGCAGTGAGTGCAGTCAGGGTGTGAAAAGCCCCTATTGTTGTTAAGATAGCCACTGTGGTCTGACCTCTGTCCAGCAGCATGTTTTCCCATCTGGACTGACTGACTACTGGGAACGGTCCCCACTAACACTATACTGGCCTGGTGGTAAGAGGGACAGTGCACGTTTGGTTTGTTGGGGACCGTGCATGTTTGTGAGGGGGATAGTACACGTCTGTAATTCTTGGAGAGAGAACTCAGGGTGGATAAAGTGGTGTTTTGTCAAAGATGGTACAGTAGGATAGCAGCAGTACAATGAAGAGAATTACATCAGAAAACAGGTGAGATTTGTCTGTTATCTTACCAGACTGCATCTTCTATGTCTTGGGTTGTTTTTTTGTTTTTGATTCTTGGTTGATTTGTAGGTTGGCCATGCATAAATCATCTGATGATGGATCAGGGGGTAAGTAAAAAATAAAATAATCATCAGTTCTGTAATTTGATTGGTCTAAATATTACGAGGTATAGTGTCACATATATACACTGAACAAAAATATAATCCATCGACCTGACAGGTGTGGCATATCCAAGAAGCTGATTAAACAGCATGATAATTACACAGGTGCACCTTGTGCTGGGGACAATACAAGGCCACTCTAAAATGTGCGATTGTGTCACAACACAATGCTACAGGTTTTGAGGGAGCGTGCAATTATCATGCTGACTGCAGGAATACATGTGGTCTGCGGTCGTTTTAGATAATTTGGCAGTACGTCCAACCGACAAAGCTGTTGCCAGAGAATTTAATGTTAATTTCTCTACCATAAGCCACCACAACGTCGTTTTAGAGACTTTGGCAGTAGGTCCAACCGGCCTCACAACCGCAGACCACGTGTATCCACGCCAGCCCAGGAACCTCCATCTGGCTTCGTAACCTGCGGGATTGTCTCACACCAGCCACCCGGACAGCTGATGAAACGGAGTATTTCTGTCTATAATAAAGCCCTTTTGTGGGGGAAAACTCATACTGATTGGCTGGGTCTGGCTCTGAAATGTATGTGTAACTACATACACAGTAATGGTTGTTATTGTGTTATTACAAATGAACTAGTACCTCATTTGAAGATTTGAATTTAGCCAGTTTTGTTCTTATCACAATTGAGATACAATTTGATGTTATATTGGATGTCATGTTTCATTCAGCCCTACTGTATGTGCTTGTTTAGGAAAATGGGATGAAAAGAGACATAAAAACAAGTCTTTCTGGCAGAATTTTCGGAAGTCGCAGAAAGGTGTCATGCGTCAGAACTCAAAAGGTATGTTTTGTTTTGTAAATATTCTCTCTCTACCCAACATATTTCTGATCGCACAAATCAGGAAACTGTGTCCTAGCCGCACAGCATCTGAAATCCCAATCCCATTCTACTGAAACTGTGTCCTAGTCACACAGCATCTGAAATCCCAGTCCCACTCCACTGAAACAGTCTTAGTCTCAACGTATCTTTAGTATTTTCCATGTGCTCATTGAAAGGAAGACGGATAGAAGCGATAATGTATAGACGAGAGGTGGAACTGGGATTCGATCCCACACAGGCATGATGTCCTGTGTGGGCATCAGCTTTCTATCTTATCTGTCCCGCTATCTAACCCTCCGCTGCTATGATACTGCTGTTTCCCAGGCGGCGAGGACATAGGCTTTGTGGCCAGTGACATCACTATGAGTGATGAAGAGCGTATCCAGCTGATGATGATGGTGAAAGAGAAGATGATCAGCGTGGAGGAGGCCCTCGCAAGGGTATGTCACTTCCTGTCTTCCTACAGTTTGTTTTCTTCCACATACTCTCTTCTCAGAATGTACAGTCCCACTTCAAACAAAGTACAACTTATAAAGGCGTCATTGGAGCATCCATAAAGGTGTCATTGGAGCATCCATAAAGGTGTCATTGGAGCATCCATAAAGGTGTCATTGGAGCATCCATAAAGGTGTCATTGGAGCATCCATAAAGGTGTCATTGGAGCATCCATAAAGGTGTCATTGGAGCATCCATAAAGGTATCATTGGAGCATCCATAAAGGCGTCATTGGAGCATCCATAAAGGCGTCATTGGAGCATCCATAAAGGTGTCATTGGAGCATCCATAAAGGCGTCATTGGAGCATCCATAAAGGTGTCATTGGAGCATCCATAAAGGCGTCATTGGAGCATCCATAAAGGTGTCATTGGAGCATCCATAAAGGTGTCATTGGAGCATCCATAAAGGTATCATTGGAGCATCCATAAAGGCGTCATTGGAGCATCCATAAAGGTGTCATTGGAGCATCCATAAAGGTGTCATTGGAGCATCCATAAAGGTGTCATTGGAGCATCCATAAAGGTGTCATTGGAGCATCCATAAAGGTGTCATTGGAGCATCCATAAAGGTGTCATTGGAGCATCCATAACGGTGTCATTGGAGCATCCATAACGGTGTCATTGGAGCATCCATAAAGGCGTCATTGGAGCATCCATAAAGGCATCATTGGAGCATCCATAAAGGCGTCATAAATCATTGATAACCGTATGTCATACTCTATACTGTATACTATATTGCAGGGGTTCTCAAAGTAGTACTGCAGGGGGTTAAACGAGGTACTGCAGGGGGTTAAACGAGGTACAGCAGGGGTTTAAACGAGGTACCGCGCCCCCCAAAAAATATAACTTAAAAAATATATATATATTACTAACAACCGATTTAAACAAATTTTGGCCAATTGTTTGTCCTATATGTAGGAGATATTAGAAAGCTTAGGGTGTATATATATATTTATTTGCGTAGGCACAAAACTACCTTCAGACTTCCATTCAGTCCAGTGACGCCTGTAGGTCGAACCGTTCCGATGCTACAGGTGTTTTCCTGAAGACCGATTTTCGCTCTAGCTCTGCCACCTTTCACCGCAGATGTGGTGGATTGAGACGCATCCAAATGTAAAAAAACATAACTCTAGCTTAAACTGAATTTCTTCCTCTCCTCTCTTTCTCCTTTCCTCTTCTTTCTCTTCCTCTCCTCCTCCTCTCTCCTTTCCTTTCCTCCTCTCTCCTTTCCTTTCCTCCTATCTCCTTTCCTTTCCCCCTCTCTCCTTTCCTCTCCCCTCTCCTGCTCTCTCCTTTCCTCTCCTCCTCACAGCTGAAGGAGTTTGAGACCCAGAGCAGACAGACCTGCAGCACTGATCTTACAGAATGGTCTGATGCTCCCAGTCCGACCTTGAATGAGTCCTCCACCAGCAATGTAAGTGTTGATATAAGTGTCGCTTCTATTCTTTGGTTTATGATATGTATAGTATGAGAATCTCTCTCCCCCCTCCCTCCCTCTCACCCTCTGTCCCTCCCTCTCACCCTCCCTCCCTCACCCCCCCCTCGCTCCCTCCCTCCCTCTCACCCTCCTTCCCCCCTCTCACCCGCCTTCCCCCCTCTCACCCTCCTTCCCCCCTCCCTCTCTCTCACCCTCCTTCTCCCCTCTCTCCATGAACCGGGCCCCTGTAACCTACTCCCCCTCACCAGACCCTCTCCCAACAGGCATGCCATCCAGGCAGACCGCTATTCATCCCAGTCAAAGCGCCTGCTAACCCCTATTGTGCTGCATTATGCCGGCCACAGCTCTTTTCTGCATGGTTGCGATTAGGGGGTTGCAGTGATTAGGGGGTTCCGGTCCAGCCAACATATTTCAGATGTAGTCTGGATGGCCTCATTCGGTTTCTCTCTCGTCATTTCTCCAGTCGTTCTATCCATCCTCCCACTGTTACCCTTCTTTTTGACCACATGCTCTCCAAAAAACAGTGTTTAGGAGCTATGAATTTATCTTTTGAAATTGATGCAGATGTTTCTGGCGGCATCAGTTATTTTCCTGCTAGTTCTTGGCTCCGTGTATCTGCGGCTTCTAACGTCAACATAATCTTCCAGTGATTACGTAAGACTATATTGTGTGCAATTCCCTTTCTTTGCACACACTCAAGAACAACAGCACTACACAACTATAGTGCTGTAAATAATTACTCTCATAATCATTAGAATCTTAACTCGTTTCTTTTTACCAAGACGAAACCTGCATGCTCAAGACGTTGCTGTACGTCTTATGCAGAATAGGCATCATATTTAATGGTTCAAGATGCTATGCATACTATGATGTAGCCAGTATAAAAACAGTGAATGAGGTGGACATTAAGTGCTCACAGCTCACCAAGACCCAGAGTCTCGCTCTGCTGTGACAAGATTACAAGATGAGCGCTCGTGGTCAGATGTCTGCTTGGCTATATTTAAAGAAATCATAGCTATGGTTTCTATTTCTCCTCTGGTTCACAATTGTAGCTTTCACATAAGGTTTATTTCTCACTAACTATGGCTAGCTGTAGCTTTTACATATGGTTTATTTCTCTGTAACTATGGCTAGCTTTAGCACATGTCATCATGAGCATGTAAAAATGACATGTGTAAAAGCTTCTGATCTTATAGCTGTGGTGTAGTACATAAACTGTTGATCCACTGTGAGCAAATGTGTTGTTTTCTGACCAATGCTACAGACACTAAATATGAATAAGTTCTATCTGCTGTGGCCTACTCTGACATCTATTCATTTAATAGGAAATTCCAGTTTGCAAACCTTTTGTTTTCTGGCGCACAACTGTTAGTCAGTGCCTGACCCGTGCCTTTACATCGACTGACCCGTGCCTGACCTGTGCCTTTACATCGACTGACCCGTGCCTTTACATCGTCTGACCCGTACCTGACTCGTGCCTTTACATCGACTGACCCGTGCCTTTACATCGACTGACCCGTGCCTGATCCGTACCTGACCCGTGCCTTTACATCGACTGACCCGTGCCTTTACATCGACTGACCCGTACCTGACCTGTGCCTTTACATCGACTGACCCGTGCCTGACCTGTGCCTTTACATCGACTGACCAGTGCCTGACCCGTGCCTTTACATCGACTGACCCGTGCCTGACCTGTGCCTTTACATCGACTGACCCGTGCCTGACCTGTGCCTTTACATCGACTGACCCGTGCCTGACCTGTGCCTTTACATCGACTGACCCGTGCCTTTACATCGTCTGACCCGTACCTGACTCGTGCCTTTACATCGACTGACCCGTGCCTTTACATCGACTGACCCGTGCCTGATCCGTACCTGACCCGTGCCTTTACATCGACTGACCCGTGCCTTTACATCGACTGACCCGTACCTGACCTGTGCCTTTACATCGACTGACCCGTGCCTTTACATCGTCTGACCCGTACCTGACTCGTGCCTTTACATCGACTGACCCGTGCCTTTACATCGACTGACCCGTGCCTGATCCGTACCTGACCCGTGCCTTTACATCGACTGACCCGTGCCTTTACATCGACTGACCCGTACCTGACCTGTGCCTTTACATCGACTGACCCGTGCCTGACCTGTGCCTTTACATCGACTGACCCATGCCTGACCTGTGCCTTTACATCGACTGACCCGTGCCTTTACATCGTCTGACCCGTACCTGACCCGTGCCTTTACATCGACTGACCCGTGCCTTTACATCGACTGACCCGTGCCTGACCCGTACCTGACCAGTGCCTTTACATCGACTGACCCGTACCTGACCCGTGCCTTTACATCGACTGACCCGTACCTGACCCGTGCCTTTACATCGACTGACCCGTACCTGACCCGTGCCTTTACATCGACTGACCCGTACCTGACCTGTGCCTTTACATCGACTGACCCGTGCCTGACCCGTGCCTTTACATCGACTGACCCGTACCTGACCCGTGCCTTTACATAGACTGACCCGTACCTGACCCGTGCCTTTACATCGACTGACCCGTACCTGACCTGTGCCTTTACATCGACTGACCCGTGCCTGACCCGTGCCTTTACATCGACTGACCCGTACCTGACCCGTGCCTTTACATAGACTGACCCGTACCTGACCCGTGCCTTTACATCGACTGACCCGTACCTGACCTGTGCCTTTACATCGACTGACCCGTGCCTGACCTGTGCCTTTACATCGACTGACCCGTGCCTGACCCGTGCCTGATCCGTACCTGACCCGTGCCTGATCCGTACCTGACCCGTGCCTTTACATCGACTGACCCGACCTGACCTGTGCCTTTACATCGACTGACCAGTGCCTTTACATCGACTGACCCGTGCCTGATCCGTACCTGACCCGTGCCTTTACATCGACTGCAAGTCTACACTCCGGTTTGACCCATCAGTACTTATTTTGAGCTCATATGCTACATGTGGTCTCTACCTCAACAATAATAGTTAGGTAGGTTAGGTGGGCCAGTAACCAAAAGGTTGCTAGATCGAATCCCTGAGCTGACAAGGTAAACATATTTCGTTCTGCCCCTGAACAAGGCAGTTAACCCCCCTGTTCCTAGGCCGTCATTGTAATTAAGAATGTGTTCTTAACTGACTTGCCTAGTTAAATAAAACTGTGCATTTCCCAGAAAGGGTGAAATATTGTACTTATACAAACTTTATAAGCAAGCCAAATAAACATTATTTTCACAGATTTCAAGGCTTGAGAACTACTGACTACTATTATCATCCACCCCCTCTACCTCTAACTGGGTCCCCGCCCCCTCTACCTCTAACTGGGTCCCCGCCCCCTCTACCTCTAACTGGGTCCCCGCCCCCGCCCCCTCTACCTCTAACTGGGTCTCCTCTCCTTCCCCACTGCTGGCCTTCTAACCTGGTTCGTCTCTCTTCTTCAGCAGTTGTGTGAGCAGTCAGATGGTGAACAGGAGGAGTCTGGGACATTCAGACGGCTCCATAAGCTGGTCACCTCCAGTCGCAGGGTGCGCAAGAAGCTCATCAGGATCGACGAGTCCAAGAACCCTGGGTCTGAGGGTGAGACTGGTCACTGCAGTAGTCTTTCATTTATTAAACTACAGTGCTATTTATTACATAAAGAATCTGAAATTAGATGTGATTGGGACAAGTCCCATTAGGGTGTAGATGTGATGCCTTTACATTGTTTGGTATAAACTACAGACTAACTGTGTTGTTGGTCACTTAGTGAAAAAAATAAAATACCTACTTCTAATACAAGTTGAGTTGTCATCCATTACACATCGCATTGTCATGACATTCCCTGACTCTGCCACAAACCTGTCCTTCCTACTCCTGCCACCCCCCCTGTCTCTCCCAGAATCTCTGAGCATGGACGGGCCTATCCTGGGTGATACCATGTCCTCTCTTCCCCTGTACTCTGGGGTTCAGAAGAAACAGCCTATGTCTGGGGGGTGTCACCACGTTGACTCCCTGGCCTCCTCCCTGCACAACCAGCTGACCTATGACCTTCAAGACTCCGACAACCTGACCACCTCCCCATCCTCCTCCTCCTCCTTGGACGCTTGCAGCAGTGCCACACACACCCACAGTCTGGATACAGTCTCCATCACCAGCCAGCAGCTCTTCAGGGCCTTCAGTAAGACAGGTGAAGAAGCAAGTCACACAATTTTTCTTCAGGAAAATTATTGTTTTTCTTCAGACGTGGTGTTGCTATGAGATTATTAAAACTAAACTTTTAATTGCTACTTATATCCCAGTGTTGGATGTTTTTAAAATTTTATTTTTTGATGTGATCTATTTTTAGCACACTACATTTGTATAAGCAAGATGATAAGAGTTGCGCATGTTCTCTCCCTGTACCCGGTATAGGAGGATCCAGCCCCAGGAGCTCCAGCCCAGCCTGTAGCCCAGGGAGCCACCCGGACACTGGCCCCAGCGGAGAGGGGAGAGCGACGGGGGCCGGCGGTACTGGTTCCTCCATGTCAGAGATAGAGGTTGGTGGTAGAGGGGATGGACCTAGGATGGCCCGGTCGGTCACGGATGGTGAGATCAGGAGAGTACTCAGCCCACTCAGCTACCATGGCGTGAGTAGTCTTTGGCTGCTTTGGAAATGGCGACCGTCAATAGTAGTGCACTATATAGGGAATAGGGTGCCATTTGGGACGCAACCTTTGTGTGTGGACTGTGTAGTCTATAGCTTTAGTCATGGCCAGTCTAGCCTGGGTACTAGTCTAATTCTGCTCCCTTGCCAACTCCTTATTGAAATTAATGTTTGGCTCAACAATGACAGCAATTGATTTAGCATCTGGGACCAGGCTAGGAGCGGTTGTATGTTCCCTCAGTCCAAAACTATCTTCACACAGAACCACAAAGTCCTATATGTTTGATTGATGAACCTGTCAATATGTCTATCATATGAAAGTGATATTTATAAGGTGATTACAGAGAACCTGTAGCTTTGGAGGATTTGATCTGACCAACCGGTCCCTGCACATGGTCAACAGTGACCCTGACCTCACTGTAAGTAGGTTAATATTCATTTGATTCATTGAATTGGTATTGTTTTGTTTTTCAGTACCTTCGTTTCATGAAGCTTTTCTGTCTCCTCACACTGCATACTAACTTTAGATTAAAGATGGGGATGCCAGTGTGAAAGATGTAGTCAAGTCTCCACTGACAAACCCTCAAATCTCTTTGGGCAAGAAAGTGAAGTCGGTAAAAGAGACAATGAGAAAGCACATCTCCAAGAGATACCACTGCTCTCTCCCCGAGCAGGTATGTCAGACTCCATGGAATTCAATTATCTATGTATGCTAAATGCTCCAGTAGTCAAACCGTACCTACTCTCTAGCTAGTGTCCCTGGTGGCAATTCATTGGACTTGGTTCATGATGATCATCAAGAGATTAAGCTGGACTAAATATTTAGTAAACATGTAATAACCATGTCTCTGTACCCCCTCCAGTCAAGCCCAGATGCTATTTCCAGAGGGCCCCAGTCCCCCAACAGCCTCACAGACAGCGACTCTCTGGAGAAACCCAAGCTGAAGGCTGGAGGGTCAGTGGAGAGCCTGAGGAGCTCCCTCAGTGGACAGAGCTCCATAAGTAAGTACTGTGTGGGGGGGGGGGGGCTCCTCTTATATTCCAAAGTGAAACTGTTATTTACAGTGACCAGCAGGCAGAACAGAAAACTCTAGCCCCCCAACCCGCATGTTCATTTACTATAGATCTCAATGTGGTTTAGAGATAATTTGAATGGCTCCTCCCATTTCTTATTGTTTACAGGTGGTCATACGGTGGGCACCACCGACTCCTCTAACAGCAACAGAGGGAGTGTGAAGTCTGAGGATGGAGAGGAGGATGAGCCTCCCTACAGAGGACCCTTCTGTGGTCGAGCCATGGTGCACACGGACTCCACCCCCAGCCCCTACGACACTGACTCTCTCAAACTGAAGGTAAAATGCACGTACGCATGCACGTACACATGCACGTACACACACATTATCCAAACGAACGAATCACAGTGACTGTTCCTGATTTGCAGAGAGGTGATGTCATTGACATCATCAGCAAGCCTCCAATGGGGACGTGGATGGGCCTGCTGAACAATAAGGTGGGGACGTTTAAGTTCATCTACGTGGACGTTCTGGCTGAGGAGGAAGACCAACCTAAACACCCCCGACGAAGGAGGAAGGGAGGGCAGCCCAAACCCACCTCTGTAGAGGAACTCCTGGTGCGCATCAACCTCAAAGTAATGACTTTACTTCTACTAGACTAACTCATAGTCATGACTAGAACTAGACTAACTCATAGTCATCACTAGAACTAGACTAACTCATAGTCATGACTAGAACTAGACTAACTCATAGTCATGACTAGAACTAGACTAACTCAGTCATGACTAGAACTAGACTAACTCAGTCATGACTAGAACTAGACTAACTCAGTCATGACTAGAACTAGACTAACTCAGTCATGACTAGAACTAGACTAACTCATAGTCATGACTAGAACTAGACTAACTCAGTCATGACTACAACTAGACTAACTCATAGTCATGACTAGAACTAGACTAACTCATAGTCATGACTACAACTAGACTAACTCATAGTCTTGACTAGAACTAGACTAACTCAGTCTTGACTAGAACTAGACTAACTCATAGTCATGACTAGAACTAGACTAACTCAGTCATGACTAGAACTAGACTAACTCATAGTCATGACTAGAACTAGACTAACTCATAGTCATGACTAGAACTAGACTAACTCATAGTCATGACTAGAACTAGACTAACTCATAGTCATGACTAGAACTAGACTAACTCATAGTCATGACTAGAACTAGACTAACTCATAGTCATGACTAGAACTAGACTAACTCATAGTCATAACTAGAACTAGACTAACTCATAGTCATAACTAGAACTAGACTAACTCATAGTCATAACTAGAACTAGACTAACTCAGTCATGACTAGAACTATACTAACTCAGTCATGACTAGAACTAGACTAACTCAGTCTTGACTAGAACTAGACTAACTCAGTCTTGACTAGAACTAGACTAACTCATAGTCATGACTAGAACTAGACTAACTCATAGTCATGACTAGAACTAGACTAACTCAGTCATGACTAGAACTAGACTAACTCAGTCATGACTAGAACTAGACTAACTCATAGTCATGACTAGAACTAGACTAACTCATAGTCATGACTAGTAGTACAGGTATTCAGAAACTGGGGTATACGCAATGCCGTCGGGGAGGATGCCAAATAAAAATGTAATTCACTCACAACACAATGTCAAAACAGATAGCCTAGTCAAATAATTAACATCCAATCACATCAACCGTTACTCTCTCGTGGGAATTCCACTAACAGTCCGTATGTAGCCAAACGTAGCTGCTGCTCATGTTGGTATTTGTACTAATGGAGCAAAAGCCATGACAGAGACATAGTGGAATGGTAATGCGCGTGCAAGCAGTTGCTCCCGACGCCACTTGGGTCACTGCAGCATCCACCGAGAGGCTCTTGCTGCCAAGGGAATGCCTGACAGTTTGAAAGACTTTTGACACTACAGTGAAAATGGTTAACTGTGTTAAAGCAAGGCCCCTGAACTCTCGTGTATTTTCTGCACTATGTAATGATATGGGCAGCGACATGTAATGCTTTCACAACATACAGAAGTGTGCAGGTTATCATTGGCAAAGTATTGACAGTATTTTTTTAGAATTGAGAGACGAGTTTAAAGTTTTTTCTTTACTGACCATAATTTTCACTTGTCTGACCGCTTGCATTGATGAGTTTATCACACGACTGGCCTATCTAGCTAATGTTTTTTCTCGCCTGAATTATCTGAATCTAGGATTACAGGGACTCTCCAACTATATTCAATGTGCGGGACAAAATTGAGGCTATGATTAAGAAGTTGTAGCTCTTTTCTGTCTGCATTAACAAGGACAACACACAGGTCTTTCCATCATTTATATGATTTATTTGTGTGCAAATGAACTCAAGCTTACGGACAATGTCAAATGTGATATAGCCAAGCACCTGAGTGAGTTGGGTACACAATTACGCAGGTACTTTCCTGAAACGGATGACACAAACCACTGGATTCGTTATCCCTTTCATGCCCTGCCTCCAGTCCACTTACCGATATCTGAACAAGAGAGCCTCGTAAAAATTGCAACAAGCGGTTCTGTGAAAATTTCATTTAATCAGAAGCCACTGCCAGATCTCTGGATTGGGCTGCACTCAGAGTATCCTGCCTTGGCAAATCGCGCTGTTAAGATGCTGACGCCCTTCGCAACCACATACCTATGTGAGAGTGGATTCTCAGCCTTCACTAGCATGAAACTAAATACAGGCACAGAAAATTAATTGAGACTCTCCAATACAACCCAACATTGCAGCGTTATGTGCATCCTTTCAAGCACACCCTTCTCATTAACCTGTGGTAAGTTATTCACAGTTTTTGATAAAAGATGGTTAAATAAAGAGCAAAATTATTGATTGTTATCATTTGTGCCCTGGTCCTATAAGAGCTCTTTGTCACAACCCGGCTCGTGGGAAGTGACAAACTCACTCTCCTTCTTATGTTTAATAAATGTTTCGTATAGTGTGTGTGTGTGTGTGTGTGTGTGTGTGTGGCGGGCTTACAATGATGGCAAAAAAACAACATTTGAGAGTGCGCTGACCCTGGTGCTAGAGGGGTACGCAGCTAGAGGTTGAATGTTTGAAGAGGTACGGGACTATAAAAAGTTGGGGAACCACTGGTCTAGACTAACTCACAGTGACGACTTGCACTAGACTATGTATATACAGACGTTCACACTTGAATGCTGTTAAGATCCTTCTCCTTTTGATGTTTATTTTAAGTTTTTAAGTTGGCTACGTGACCAAAGCTTACCCTGTCACCCCTCTGTCCTTCTCACCCCTCCCCCAGGAGCACCTGCCTACCTTCCTGTTTAACGGCTATGAGGACCTGGACACCTTGAAGCTTCTAGAAGAGGAAGATCTAGATGAGCTCAACATCAGAGACCCTCAACACAGAGCTGTGCTGCTCACCGCTGTGGAGCTAATTCAGGAGTACGATGGTTAGTACACACACCCCCCACACATGCCCCCACACATACCCCCACAAACACAATTTGTTGTATGACGGATGTCCCTCTGCTGGGGGTGTTGTATCCTACAGGTAGCAGCGACCAGGGTTCTCAGGAGAAGCTGTTACTGGACCGTAGCGGCCTACTGGGGGACTTCCCACGAGACTCTGGCTGTTATGAGAGCAATGAGAACCTGGAGAATGGTAACGGCAGCCTGACTCGACTCTGACTCTCCTCTTTCCCATCTTCATCCACTTCTTGCTGCCATGAGTCTTCTCCAGCCTCTTCATCCTCTAAGGGCTGCCATGAGTCTTCTACAACCTCTTCATCCTCTAAGGGCTACCATGAGTCTTCTACAACCTCTTCATCCTCTAAGGGATGCCATGGGCTCCTTTCTTCACTCATAGCTTGAGCATTCCAAACTGAGTTCTAAGGCCCCTGAGAGAGAGACTTGGCTATAGCAAATTTTTTCCCAATGTGACTTTCTTTTGTTTCTCTGCACCGTGGGAGTAAAGGACTCTCTTATCATCAGACAGTGCTCTTCTCATCAACTCTATACTCTACTGCCCTCCATCTGCAGGCATCTTTAGTCATCTGGGCCTGTATTCAGTGTCTCTGGGTAGGACTGCTGATATTGGATCAGTTTTGACATTTAGATCCGATTTAATACACAGCAGGGAGGACCAGATCCTAGATCAGCACTTCTACTCTGAGACTATTTTTTAATACGGGCCCTGTTCTTCTGGCTCTTTTTTCATTTAACCAGAACAGAGTAGAACTGATGAGGGTATCGATCTAGCTCTGCTTGTGTAGAAGGGAGAGGAGAGCTAACTCTCATGCTCCTACACTCACCCACTCCACTATCTCCAGAGACCTGTACAATGTGTTCTGTAGAGCTGCTTCTGGACCTACACAGGAATAGATCTGTCTTTGCATTGGCTGAAAATGATGACTGCTGTAGTAAAAAAAAAAAGACTTCAGAACTACTTATATATATTTACTATGGAAGCTTTATTTGATAACTGTACCTTTTATTATTGTGGTTATTTGCTTTGGTTTTAGTCTTTAAAATTACAGTGATGATTTATGAAGGCTGTTGTGAATGTCATCAGCCCTGGTGGAGAGTTTATGACGAGGACTGTCTACACCTGTATATTTCTCAAGATGTGCTGCTTTTGTGTGTATATTTTTCTAGTTCAGAATCATGTAATGTAGAACAATATGATGTGCATAAAGACAGACATGCTTAATGCAAGATTCAGAGTTAGTAAATGGTTCAATTAAAGATCCCGGGCTGTGTCGCAGCTGGCCGCGACTCCTGTGGGCGTGGGCACGCTGACACGGTCGCCAGTTGGACAGTGTTTCCTCTGACACATTGGTGCAGCTGGCTTCCGGGTTAAGCGAGCAGTGTGACTTGGCAGGGTCGTGTTTCGGGGGACACAAGGCTTTCAACCTTTGCCTCTCCCGAGTCTGTACGGGAAGTTACAACGATGGGACAAGACTAACTACCAATTGCATATCACGAAATTGGGGAGACAAAGTAAAAATATTTACTGGTTAAAATGGTGCCGCAACATTTTTGTACATTAATTGTGGGCGCATCAAAATACATAGTTGTGACTGGGAAAAAAAGACTAATGTTTATAAGATAAGCTGTGTGTTATAGCTGACGATACCTTAAAATCAGTGTTACATACAGCTCAGGGCGATCTTCCCATAGCTCTTCTGATGCTAGGAGTTATACTGGTATATCTGTCTGTCCCAAATGGAACCCTATTCCATATGTAGTACACTGCTTTTAATCAAGACCAATAGTGCACTACATGGTGCGATTACTACATTGGGAAATGGGGCGCCATTTGGGACATAACCGGTCTTTGAACAGTTCTAAAGTGTGCCACTGGCATAGTGAGACCCCGAGAATGGAATAAACTACTCCGTGGTTTACTAGACCGGTCTGCCTGCTTATTTCCCTCATCAGTCATCTCTACTGGACATTATGCTTCATAAGCTTTCACAATACAAGGAATGCTTTTATTTTTTTTTACAGTTATGTTTCCATCCATGTATTTCAGCTCCTCTGAAAAGGCCGGCATCTTAATCCATTAACAATGCCTGTTTGTTTCAGGAGGGAGGGGCAAGAAGACATCTTCCATGAGCAGGTCCTCGTCAGGTTGTGAGTCCAGTCACCTCCCTTCACCAGAGAACCCCAGCCTCCCCTTCAGCCTCCCCCTGACTCACCCCAGCAAAACCACCCTACAGACCAGATCAGAGAACCAGGCCTCTACCTTACCATCTCTAATAGTCCCCATGACCAGCTACAACCTGAGACCAGAGCGGGGCCAGAGCCATCACAGAGACACCCATATAGCCACGCTGCTGCTGAGGAGCTGGAGCTGTGAGGAGCTGTGGCTGAGAGGTAGGCCTAGTCCCACAGCCCTGGGGCTGCTGCGGCCTTGCATCTCCCTGGGGGAGCTCCACTCAGACCTGAGCCTTCACACCACTGAACACACCCTGGAAGACCTAGAGCCAGCTCATACCACCATGTCCAAGGCCGGGGTACAGGGAGAACCTACACAAGAGGCTCTACCGCACCTACTAAGACACTCAGAAGGACCCTACCCACCCTCACAACCACTGCTCAACACACCTTGTAGTGTTCTGCCTTGTATGTTAGTTGAACATAGAAGTTCCCAGGTTAACATACCTTAATATCCCCTCCATCGCGGGAAGTAGGCCCAAGCATTGTTTTGCCAAGCCTTCCCTGTCAAACCCAAACCCATGTGTATCATCACCCGCCAGCAATGACAAGTGACTAGGACCGTGCCTCTGAACACTAGTCTTTAGACAACACCTCTTTGGAGAATGTATATAGTTATTACACAAGCAGCAACCCAGCCCTGCACCTCAGACTGACCGTGCAGACACTCCTCCTTAGTCTGAAGCGACAGGACTCAAGTCTGCTGTGGGAAGGAAAACTACACCGGTCAGGTCGGGATCCATCCTGGAGGAAAGACTGGAGATATCTGACAAGATAAATGGGCTCTCACCACATATACAGTACTATGGTAGTACTAAGAAGTACCAGATGTGTTGACGACCACAGCTGGAGGTTCACAGACTGATAACTGACAAAAATAGATCTTACTGCAGCTTACTGGGTTTCCTATCATATTTCACCTTTAACCCTGTTTGATTCTAAACTAGTATGAACATTGCCAAGCAGTGAGTTATGTTAATACTGTATATGAAATACTGTGACTGAGGATGACACAATTAGTTTTATTAAGATTTGAGTGTCATTAAAGCAATACAAAAAAACAAGGTCTTTTGATTTTGATTTTTCTGTAAAGTTAGAATTGATTTAAATCTGAACATAAGACAATACTTAGTGAAATGTCAAGTCCCTGTAACTTTAACTATTCTACCTCAGCCATTAACAATTTCTTGTCTGAAATATCCTTCTCTCGGGGGTTTTGCCACTTTTTCTAAAACGGAAAAGTCAATGTCATTCATCTTGGTATCTTCCATAACATTCAGATGACAATTCAAATAACTTTTCACTGTGGAGATTTCATGAAATTATTTGCATCATATCAAGTGAGCAAAATCGCATTGCTTTCTTTAATTTCATTAACGTGCAATGGCAGCAGGTATCACTAATTGTGTGAAAAAACAGTGCAGATCAAGTAATTATATCAAAGTTATTCAGAAATGATTTCTATGGCAGAGTATCTGTGTAGTGTTCACAGCCTGGCCCTGGGGGGCCTCTCATGGAGACACTTCCTGACCAGTCCCAGTGCTTCCAGGGCTGTACCCCAGCTCAGACTGACCCCCCAACCCCCATGGCCGTAGTTATGCACCACCGGTACCTGTCGGCTCCCCAGGAGGACCATCTCTCTCTCCACCCGGACGTTCTTCCTACTGGGTCTCAGCCCCACAGACTCCCCCAGGACCCTGGCCCTGCTCAGGGACGGCTCCAGGCTGCTACAGCGCTCCAGGATGTCCTGGCTGTCCTCTGGGTCAACCTCCAGGCGCCAGTCGTCCACCTGCCTACAGAGCCAATCAGCCGCACAAAAAGATAAGTCTCTCTTCTACAGAGCATACAGACTGAACTTGTAGTGAACATGTGATGTTTTGTGGTAATTCATGCATCCCACTTTCTACATTATCATTATGTAATGTGTTTTTCCAGAGTATTCCTCAGGTAAAGAGCATCTTATTTCATGACGCAATTCTGTTTTCTAATAAACTTGACTTGCCTGGTGCCGCCCACTGTCACGCTGTGCATCCCTGGGTAGATATATGACTGCCCTTCCCCATCCCGGATGAAGTGTTGGAGCCAAGGGGCCTGGACCTTCAAATCATATGGACGTTTATGGTCATATACAGCACAATGAAATGCTTATTTACAAGCTCTGTGTGTGTGTGTGTGTGTGTGTGTGTGTGTGTATGTATACACACTTTGAGGACCTGCCCCCTGACAGGGTAGACCTGAGAGTCCCCTACTAGAGACTTGGCGCCCAGACCGGAGCAGTTGACGATGACGTCGTATCCCTGGCTGCTTAGTTCCTGGAGGTCGTTAACTTTCTGCTTCACAACCTGGCCTCCTGCTTTTCTAAACCTAAAACAACACTTTTTAAAGTCAGTCATAAAAGATTTGAAACTGAGAAAAAAAGCAAAAGCCATCTATATTTTAATTCAGGAAGTACATAGAGTAGCTGTTAATGTTTCTGATACAGTAAAACCGTTAATAGATTAACACATGACTAGTATAGATGTAAAAACAAGCTAAGACCAAGAATTGACCTCTTCTCCATCCATGGCAGGTAGTTGGAACATTCACATTTCACTGTGGTGAACGCCTGGCCAAACTTGTGATCAGGAAACCGTTTCAGTTCACGGTCTGTCATGATTCGGAAACCCAGCACAAATGCAGACCAGAATGGCACCTTATCCACAGGGAGCTCCTTGTGTATTTGCCATCTAAAAAATATATGATCAATACCAGTTATAACCAAACCCCTTCACAGTGGTGAGCATTTTCAACCAGTAGAACTTATGAATAAATGTCAGAGAACTATTGAACTGGCTGTAACTTGTGTTTCATATGGCACCCTATTCCCTAAAGTGCACTTCTCTTCTGGCTCTGGTCAAAAATAGTGCACTATACAGCATCCATTCCTTTATGGTTGAGGATCCTTACCCTGAGCTGAGCAACACCCCAGCCTCTGATGCCTGTTCTGATTGGGCAATAGCCAACAGGTGATCAATCGTCTCCTTGAACCACCTCTGCTGCTGTTCCAGAGGGATATCTGGGGGGAAAGTGGGGGGGAGGGAGAGAGGAATGGAGGGGGGGTGAGAGGAATGTAAGGGGGGGGGGGGAGAGAGGTATGTAGGGGGGGAGGGAGAGAGGTATGTAGGGGGGGAGGGAGAGAGGAATGTAGGGGGGGAGGGAGAGAGGAATGTAGGGGGGGAGGGAGAGAGGAATGTAAGGGGGGAGGGAGAGATTAATGTAGGGGGGGAGGGTGAGAGGAATGTAAGGGGGGGAGGGAGAGGGGAATGTAAGGGGGAAGAGGGAGAGAGGAATGTAAGGGGGAAGAGGGAGAGAGGAATGTAAGGGGGAGGGAGAGAGGAATGTAAGGGGGAGGGAGAGGGGAATGTAAGGGGGGGAGGGAGAGGGTAATGTAGGGGGGGAGGGAGAGGGTAATGTAGGGGGGGAGGGAGAGGGTAATGTAGGGGGGAGGGAGAGGGTAATGTAGGGGGGGAGGGAGAGGGTAATGTAGGGGGGGAGGGAGAGAGGAATGTAAGGGGGGAGGGAGAGGAATGTAAGGGGGGAGGGAGAGAGGAATGTAAGGGGGGAGGGTGAGAGGAATGTAAGGGGGGGAGGGAGAGGAATGTAGGGGGGAGGGAGAGAGGATTGTAGGGGGGAGGGAGAGGATTGTAGGGGGGGAGGGAGAGGAATGTTAGGGGGGGAGGAATGTAAGGGGGGGAGGGAGAGGGGAATGTAAGGGGGGGAGGGAGAGGGGAATGTAGGGGGGGGAGGGAGAGGAATGTAGGGGGGAGGGAGAGAGGATTGTAGGGGGGAGGGAGAGGATTGTAGGGGGGGAGGGAGAGAGGAATGTTAGGGGGGGAGGAATGTTAGGGGGGGAGGAATGTAAGGGAGGGGGGGAGGAATGTAAGGGGGGGAGGGAGAGAGGAATGTAAGGGGGGGAGGGAGAGGGGAATGTAAGGGGGGGAGGGAGAGGGGAATGTAAGGGGGGGAGGGAGAGGGGAATGTAAGGGGGGGAGGGAGAGAGGAATGTAAGGGGGAAGAGGGAGAGAGGAATGTAAGGGGGGGAGGGAGAGGAATGTAGGGGGGAGGGAGAGAGGAATGTAGGGGGGAGGGAGAGAGGATTGTAGGGGGGAGGGAGAGGATTGTAGGGGGGAGGGAGAGAGGAATGTAAGGGGGGGAGGAATGTAAGGGGGGAGGGAGAGGGGAATGTAAGGGGGGGAGGGAGAGGGGAATGTAAGGGGGGGAGGGAGAGGGGAATGTAAGGGGGGGGGGGAGAGGGGAATGTAAGGGGGGGAGGGAGAGGGGAATGTAGGGGGGAGGGAGAGGGGAATGTAGGGGGGGAGGGAGAGGGGAATGTAGGGGGGGAGGGAGAGGGGAATGTAGGGGGGGAGGGAGAGGGGAACGTGGGGGAAGGGAGAGGGGAATGTAAGGGGGGGAGGGAGAGGGGAATGTAAGGGGGGGAGGGAGAGGGGAATGTAGGGGGGGAGGGAGAGGGGAATGTAGGGGGGGAGGGAGAGGGGAACGTGGGGGGAAGGGAGAGGGGAATGTAAGGGGGGGAGGGAGAGGGGAATGTAAGGGGGGGAGGGAGAGGGGAATGTAGGGGGGGGGGAGAGGGGAATGTAAGGGGGGGAGGGAGAGAGGAATGTAAGGGGGAAGAGGGAGAGAGGAATGTAGGGGGGAGCGAGAGGAATGGAGGGGGGGCGAGAGGAATGGGGAGGGAGGGGGGCGAGAGGAATGGGGAGGGGAGGGGGGCGAGAAGAATGGGGAGGGGGGGGCGAGAAGAATGGGGGGGGGGCGAGAGAAGAATGGGGAGGGGGTGGGGGGCGAGAAGAATGGGGAGGGGGGGCGAGAGATGAATGGAGGGGGGGCGAGAGATGAATGGAGGGGGGGCGAGAAGAATGGGGAGGGGGGGGGCGAGAGGAATGGATGGGAGAGCGGGGGAGGAATGGATGGGAGGGCGAGGAATGGAGGAATGGAGGGGAATGGAGGAATGGAGGGAAGGGAGGAATGGAGGAAGGGGATGGAATGGAGGGAAGGGGAGGAATGGAGGGAAGGGGAGGAATGGAGGGAAGGGGAGGAATGGATGGAGGGAAGGGGAGGAATGGATGGAGGGAGCAAGAGGAATGGATGGAGGGAGCAAGAGGAATGGATGGAGGGAGCAAGAGGAATGGATGGAGGGAGCAAGAGGAATGGATGGAGGGAGCAAGAGGAATGGATGGAGGGAGCAAGAGGAATGGATGGAGGGAGAGGAATGGATGGAGGGAGCAAGAGGAATGGATGGAGGGAGAGGAATGGATGGAGGGAGAGGGGAATGGATAGAGGGGCATTGGAGGGAGTGAGGAATGGAGGGAGAGGAATTAAGGGAGAGAAAGGGAGAGGGAGGGAGGAATGGAGGGAGGGAGAGGAAGGCAGAGGGCAAGGTGGGAAGGGAGAGAGAAAGGGGGGGAGAGGGACAGAGGGAGGGAGGAAGGGAAAAAAATTATGACTGTTAATGAACTTAATTCACTGGATAAAGAGATGCCCATGCCTCACCTGGGAACGGTGAGCAAATCAGGATCCCAGCAGCCACGTCGCTGGTGGTGTCTGGGGTAAACCTGTCAGCTATGAGGGTCACAGAGCAGTAGGGGAGGGCCTCAGCGATGCACACAGCTGTGGAGAAGCCAACCACACCTCCACCCACCACCACGACTGTCATACTCTTCATCATAGGATGATTCTGCTGGGAGAAAAACGTCATAAGGGAAAGTTGTAATACTTGTACTGCGTTATACTGTGTATACAGTGCCTTTGGAAAGTATTCAGACCCCTTGACTTTTTATACATTTTGTTATGTTACAGCTTTATTCTAAAATGGATTAAACAAAATAATTTCCTCAGCAATCTACTCACAATACCTCATAAGTATTCAGACCCTTTGCTATGAGACTTGGTGTATCCTGTTTCCATTGATCCTACTTGAGATGTTTCTAGAACTTGATTGGACATGATTTGGAAAGGCACACACCTGTCTATATAAAAGGTCCCACAAGTGCATGTCAGAGCAAAAAAACAAGTCAAAGGAATAGTCAGTAGAGCTCCGAGACAGGATTGTGTCGAGGCACAGAACTGGGAAAGGGTACCAAAACATTTCTGCAGCATTGAAGGTCCCAAAAACACAGTGGCCTCTATCATTCTTAAATGGAAGAAGTTTTGAACGACCAAGACTCTTCCTAAACCTGGCCGCCCAGCCAAACTAAGCAATTGGGGGAGAAGGGCCTTGGTCGGGGAGGTAACCAAGAACCCGATGGCCACTCTGACAGAGCTCTGGAGTTCCTATGTGCAGATGGGAGAAGGCAGCACTCCACCAATCAGGCCTTTATGGTAGACTGGCCAGACAGAAGCCACTCTTCAGGAAAAGGCACATGACAGCCCGCTTGGAATTAGCCAGAAAGGCACCTAAAGACTCTGACCATGAGTAACAAGATTATCTGATTTGATGAAACCAAGATTGAACTCTTTGGCCTCAATTGAATCCATTTTAGAACAAGGTTGTAACCTAACAAAATGTGGAAAGTCAAGGGGTCTGACTAGTTTACGAAGGCACTGTTTACCTTGTTAAAGCACCTGTAGGTGATACAGGAAGGGGAGTATGATCAAATGCAAAATCCATATCAAAATAGCAGTGCAAGTGTCGCAGCGCGACCGGGAGAACCATGAGGTGGCGCGACCGGGAGTGTGTGGGGGGAGAAAGGGGAGTGTGTGGGGGGAGAAAGGGGAGTGTGTGGGGGGAGAAAGGGGAGTGTGTGGGGGGAGAAAGGGGAGTGTGTGGGGGGAGAAAGGGGAGTGTGTGGGGGGAGAAAAGGGAGTGTGGGGGGGGGGTAACTGAAACAGCATTGCAGTGTTCCAGTCCTACGTGTTTATTTCTGATCCCAGCCACGTCGCTGCATCAGGCCTTTTGCCTCTTGGTAGACCATCATTGTAAATAAGAATTTGTTCTTTATTGACTTGCCTAGTTAAAAGGTTACATTTGTATATATTTACATATAACATGGGGCTGAAGTTTAAGGATACGTTGGTTGGTTAATGTCAATTAAATGACAATGGGTTATTTGTACATACACTAACCACTCCACTTGACTCAAGTGTTAAAACATTCAACCTTTTGTAATCAACATTTAGATTTATCTGGATTAAATGTATCCAACACTGCTTGGGATTTTGAAGTGAAATAGAGCAAGTTGAAAAATATTATAATCACCCCTTTGAAGCTTCAGTAACCAATCGCCTGTGGTATTTGGGATGCAGTAATTGCAGGATACTGCAGTTATACCGCACTCTGACTGCAATATGTTTTCTTAAGGGCATTTACATAAAACGCTGCTATTTGCCCATATTCTATTATGATTGGCTAACAGAACTTCTCCAACGAATGTTTTGGCCTACCTGCAGGCTGTGCAAGGTCACAATGTATCAAACTAACTTACTACTCTGCATAATGAACAGCCAAATCATTATGTAATAGAATTCTCCATCGGGCTAGTTTGTATCTGTGGGATGCGCAGATAGAGGATCAGTTCCCCTCACCCAACCTTAAACATCAGTGGGGGAAATGCAAAACTGATCCGAGATCAGAGTCTAGAGGCAACTTCACCCTACTCTGCGGGGGTTAAAGTCCTGAAAGGATTCAAATAAATCCTGTGTGCCTTTATGAGTTTGCATCCAGCCAACTACTGATGCGCTATGAAGCGGTGAAGTCTTTTTTTATTCATCTGTTAATCTGTTAATAACCATAGTGTTCATAGTGTACTGTAGGAGAACTACAAACACAGTTATGACATAGAAAATGGCTACTAACCGACTGCATGTCTGTTGTAAAAGGTTGTCCAACATTCTTCAAGTTGACCTTAGAGAGCAGACGTCATATCGCCTATAATACAAAGATTCGCCTACAATTAAACAAGAACCTGAACTAAATGTCAAACAATTACGTGACAGTGGACTACAAAAACAGTTATTTGCTAGACAACAACAAAGGTTGGTGGGAAATAGGAAAATTGTACCAATCAGAGCGTATTACGATCAGTGGCTCACTGCTGCGCATGCCTGATATTTTAAGCACACTCATACATAGTCCACAGACGCGATAGCCCGGCGTCCCATTGCCACACACTGCGTTGAAATACCAGTCGGAACTAGGAGACTGACATTTCTGACTTGCTAACTGGTTGTAGTTATGCACAACCAGTTAGCAATTCGAACTCTGAGACCACAATCCGCAGGGCACTCACTACTTTATTTAACTAGGCAAGTCAGTTAAGAACAAATTCTTATTTTCAATGTCCGCCTAGGAACAGTGGGTTAACTGCCTGTTCAGGGGCAGAACGACAGATTTGTACTTTGTCAGCTCGGGGATATGAATTTGCAACCTTCCGGTTACTAGTCCAACGCTCTAACCACTAGGCTACCCTGCCGCCCCAGGGAGCCTACTGCCCGAGCACGCACCTCCCCACAATTCCCAACCAACGCGTCTCGGGTACACGTCCAATGTTCATTTGAAGGTGTTGACAGTTGGAGAAATTGCTTGAGCTGCGCTGAGAATTCGACAAGTATAAAAGCCAATGGTCCAATATCCAAGAACACTGCTGTTGGTGTGCGTACACTTGTTGGTCTATGATAAACCCAGCTCCGCATGCTGGTCGTCACTAGTTACTACAGCCACAAAATCACAAACCCCGCCCATTTCTACCGTTTTATCATTTTAGAATCTGATATAAAACCTAACCTTAACCACACTGCTATCCTTATGCCTAACCTTCAATTAAGACCATAAAGCAATTTTTTTTCGTGAATTATTACAATTTTGCTCATTTTGACTTTGACAGTAGTAACTACTAGAAACATGTTTCCCATTTGACACATTTGGGGACAGTTTGTGTGTATTGCAATGAAAACACGCGTGCTCTTACGGCAGTTGATATCCGCGTTTATAAACCCAGGGTCGTTGCACTTCTCCCTCTTTTCAAAGAGCGCGTCCTCGCGCTAATTTGGGACGACGTTTTACAGGAACGCGCACACCTGTCAAGCACACGCATTGTCGTGGATGCAAGTGTAACAGTATAACTTTAGACCGTCCCCTCGCCCATACCCGTGATTTTGAATTAAATGTAATTACATACCAGACATTTTTAGTATATCCTCCGCCTTTTCTTTACACAGTTGCTCCATGCGTTTTTGAAGGTTCCATATCAATTTGGGAGCAGATGTTGGAAGTTCTGTGCAACTTTCCTTGGCCATCTACACCAACAAATAAGATTTTTTTTTTTTTTACACAATTGTCACAACAGCTAACCATTCATTATTGAAAATATATCTATCAAACCTGCATTACAAAGACCCAGCACCTGAAGGTGTCCTGCTGCATGGTGTGAGTTATTTCCCCTCCTTTCCACTGTATGTCCACCCAGTCGTCTTTTCCATGGCAGGATCTTCTCATTTTGAAGTATTCTCCTTTTTAATGTAAAAAAAGGAATTATGATTAGTTATAGGCAAATGAATACACAAGCCACATTTGTATGCTGTTTTCCTTATTGCTATATTCTAGTAGTAATTTATTAGTAGAGGTAATTTCCTTTATGCCCCATTCTACACACAGCCTAAATTATAGGCACTGAACCATGTACAGGACAATAAAAGTAGCATATAGGATCCAACCCTATCACAGAGTGAATAAATGTACAGTCGTGGCCAAAAGTTTTGAGAATGACACAAATATACATTTTCAGTCTGCTGCCTCAAGTTTGTATGGTGGCAATTTGCATATACTCCAGAATGTTATGAAGAGTGATCAGATAAATTGCACATAATTGCAAAGTCCCTTTTTGCCATGCAAATGAACTGAATCCCCAAAAAACATTTCCACTGCATTTCAGCCCTGCCACAAAAGGACCAGCTGACATGTCAGTGATTCTCTCGTTAACACATGTGTGAGTGTTGATGAGGACAAGGCTGGAGATCACTCTGTCATGCTGATTGAGTTTGAATAACAGACTGGAAGCTTCAAAAGGAGGGTGGTGCTTGGAATCATTGTTCTTCCTCTGTCAATCATGGTTACCTGCAAGGAAACATGTGCCATCATCATTGCTTTGCACAAAAAGGGCTTCACAGGCAAGGATATTGCTGCCAGTAAGATTGCACCTAAATCAACCATTTATCGGATCATCAAGAACTTCAAGGAGAGCGGTTCAATTGTTGTGAAGAAGGCTTCAGGGCGCCCAAGAAAGTCCAGCATGCGCCAGGACCGTCTCCTAAAGTTGATTCAGCTGCTCCCAACCATCCAGGAACAGTTTGGTGACAAACAATGCCATTTCCAGCATGATGGAGCACCTTGCCAAAAGGTGGGAAGGCATCTAGGGAGTGCTTCGGCAAGAGGCCCGCGGGCATACAGTATATTGTAGTATATTCACTGTCTAGGCACACTAGGTAAGACCTGGGTGGACCACCCCCTGTATTTTGGTTAGGGCACCAGGTGGTGCTAAGATAAATAGTGGGTAGGCAGGTTAGATAGGAGAGGGATTTGAGATGTACTTTCTTTGCTTTGGTTACGTCCAACCCCTTTTCCCCAATTTACCGTGTGACGGAATAAATTAATTGTAAACGGTACCACTCTCTCTGCCTTTTGTCATCCTTACTCACACCTACAGTCCCATACCTCTTTCACGGAGAGTTGAGTTGTAGCAGGGTGTTGCGTTCCCTCTTCATAGAGGCATGCGTAACAGTAGGCTATATTTAAGTTGTGATATTGTCAGGAAATATTTAGGCCTACTGTGTTAAGGCAACTTTGGTTTATTTGAAAATAATTACATTTAGTTAACATACTGTTAAGGTGTATGACTCCAGTGGTCATAACACCACCCTGAGTTTCTCTCACAACTCTCTTTTCCAGGTACCAGCCCTTACCTCCATCATCAACCCCACTGACATAAAAAATTAGACGGGTATCCTTTCTTTTCTGTCTTCCATTAACATTATTCTATGTCTAATCAAACATTTAAATAACTATTGTTAAATACCTGATCAACCTGTAACCTGTGTGTTTACATCTGTCTCCTACCCTGTTCCCTTTACTCTGCTCTTGTTCTCCAGGATCTAGGGATTCTGCCGAACACCGAGACACGGATCCACCTGATGTCCTGCATTACCAACCACTCTCCAACTTTTCATTATTGTCATGTTGTCCATATCTGCTAAGACAAGCCAGTGTATGAATCAAATGTTTTGGCATATGAATGAAGTGGAAATTAGATGACTTTGTGATCCGTAAGGTAAGTAACATTAATGTAGCCTAGTGGTTAGAGCGTTTGGCCAGTAACCGAAAGGTTCCTATATTGAATCCCCGAGCTGACAAGGTTTAAATCTGTTGTTCATCCCCTGAACAAGGCAGTTAACCCACTGTTCCTAGGCCGTCATTGTAAATAAGAATTTGTTCTTAACTGACTTGCTTAGTTAAATTGTAAAAGTGTGGGGGGGGGGGGGGGGCAATTGAAATTGTTTTACTCGGATGCCTGTTTATTCATAAAAAGCAGAACATGGTAAATAACATTAATCGCAATGGTTAGCCTATGCAAATTAATAGTTAAACAAAAGCTCATTAATAGGAATACATTTAGCCTAATTGGTAACAAATATTGTGGTTAGAGCGTTGGGCCAGCAACTGAGAGTTTGCTGGATTGAGTCCTCGAGCTGACAAGGTAAAAAATCTTGTGCTGCCCCTCAACAAGGCAGTTAACCCACTCTTCCTAGGCCGTCATTGTAAATAAGAATGTGTTCTTAACGGACTTGCCTAGTTAAATAAAAAATGGGGAAACGTCAGGATCCTAGTCAGGCTATTGTTTGTCCAATTCAGATTAAATATAGGTCTTAATGTGTATCACATCTGTAGGCGATTGTGCGCTAAAATGTTCAGGCTTTCATCATGATCTGTGATCAAAACAGGCTGGGGTGTTTTTGGTCTTTTGTGGTAAGCATAGCCTACCACTAATATTCTAAATTGTTAAGCATTTAATGAACCCAACCACATTTTTCTGTTATGGTGAGGCTGAGCAAGACCTTTGATAGGCTAGTAGACCATGTGGAAATAATTGTGGAGTTAATCATTGTTATAGCCTAGATCACTTTATGTAATCTGGAATGTTTTTTCTAAGGCTAAGCAAACAAGGGGTAACATATGCTGTTTTCCCATCTATAACAAGGGTTAGGCCTATATCCTCATATACCCCCTCAATTCAAGTCCTGCATTTAACCATAAGACATCTCCACAGAAGTGTATAGCCTAAGGATTGCATGGTGATTGGGGGGGGGGGTGAAGTCAAGTAATGAAATCAGGGATTTTTCAGGTCAGAAAGATGCCAGAGTTTCTGAATTGTAATTCCGAGTTGAATGACCTTTCAAAAGAAGACATTTCAGTCTGAGCTCGTTTTTTCCTTACTTCCCAGTTGTCTTGAACGCACTGGAGTTGGAAGTAAGAGATTGCCGAGTTCCCGAATGCGCCACTAGAGACCTAGGCTGCCTCCAACAAAGAAGCACTTGTCTGTATTGATGTGAAAAATAGGCATATCTACACAGTAGTGGCTGGCTGCGATATCAACTAGCCTAATCATTTTTGTATTGAGCTGATATGCCTATTTTAGCTGAATCGACCAATTAAATTGATTAGATTACTCAGATTTTTTACAAAATCATGTACAGACGTTTAAGGCGTTCATGGTGAGGTCTTTAATAATAAACTAAACAGACACAAATGAACATGTGACGGTAACATGTATAAGTTTAAGGCGTTCATGGTAAGATCTTTCACAATAAACTTACAAGCAAACTGACGCGTCGGGCAGTTTGATGCCTTAGGAAAAAAACGTGTCTCCATTGATTGTCGATGTTAACTCATGGCGGTATTTTGGTGAGAGGTATCATTAGCTTAATTCTGACACTTATCACCCCCCATATTTGTGTTTCTTGAGCGAGTACTACGGCTATTGACAAAGTCACGTAAGCGAGAGGCACACGTTTTTACCAGATGTAGGTAGGCGATTTAGATTCATTATGGAGACACCTTTTTCCATAAAATATTAATACGCTAGAACTGATGCACATCAAGGAAAACTTAACACAGGCGAATTGGGTGTTGCGTAACTTTGTTAATTAAATAAAATATGTATACTTTTTTTCCGTTATTTGTCAACTCGGCTTCCCTTTATCTAATATAACGTTCAGTGTCAAAAATAGAGAAAATCGGAAAGAGGGCAAATGTTTTTTTTCAAGGCACTGTATATATCGGCTACATGTGTGCACTGCGGAGGGCATCGGAGGCTTAACCACTTTGGCCAATCAGAGCACTGAAAAAAAAAATAATCCTAATTTACCATGCGTCTGCCTTCACGTTCATAAAACTCCACGGACCCCCCTCTACTCTTGCGCTGTGAAACCCAGAACAATATGTGACCACTTAGTTATGGCAACACCGTTCTGCCGAGGACACCCAAATCAGTGACCACCGCAAAGCCCAAGAGCCGGACACTCTCTGGAAGTTGCTTTAGCCCTGCTTGGGATATTTAGCCTAAATTGGCTTAATGACATTAATAAGCGAGCTAGGACAGACGTAGTCAATGTAACTACTTGTTTGGCACTTTTGAAATGTACAGAAACATAATTCAGAACATGGGCCATTCTTACAGTATTCTCCCTGTACACCAAGTCAGAACCATAGGATGAATAAAGGAGGCATATAAGCAGACATTGAAAGCTCTTACAATATTCAATGATTACATTTCTTTAAAACAGGCTGTAGGCTAAGTTATGAAAATTGACAAATTATTAGGGTGAGGCACATGGGTTAGTAACAGAACCACCACATGGGCTACTAACAGCTTAGTCAGAACAGTAGGTTATGAAAGTTATGAAGGGACCAAATTATTAGGGTGAGGCATGTGGGCTACTAACAGCTCACTCCACACCATACACTTAGTATTACTTTCTTAGCTACAGTATACATATCTACCTGGAATATTACATAATTTATGCAGCGGCATACAATACTATTTTTAGACTCAATTTTTTGTTCTGTGCTCACTTGACAGGAAGATGGTGCGGTGGTCCTTCTTGTGGGCAATTTTTGTCATAAGTCTGGCCTTCTCTGGATTTATGGTGCTTTCAAGACAACTGGGAATTAACAAAAACCAGTTTGAATCATGACGTCAGTGATCTTCAGGTCGGAGTTCTAGAAAGAGGCCCAAGTTCCCAACTTCTCAAAATTTGCCAACAAGTGTAACAGATGTGAAATGGCTAGCTAGTTAGCGGTGTTCGTGCTAAATAGCGTTTCAATCGGTGACGTCACTTGCTCTGAGACCTTGAAGTAGTAGTTCCCCTTGCTCTGCAAGGGCTGCGGCTTTTGTGGAGCGATGGGTGACGATGCTTCGTGGGTGACTGTTGTTGATGTGTGCAGAGGGTCCCTGGTTCGCGCCCGGGTATGGGCGAGGGGACGGTCTAGAATTATACTGTTACACAAGCAGGACCACCGTGCCATCTTCCTTTCAAGTGAGCACAGCACAAAAAGTTCAGCATACGGTCGGCATACGAGTCATCACACTCCCTCATCTGACTGGTCTTTTCCCGCAAGCCGCCATACACGTCATCACAATCCCTCATCTGATTGGTCGATTAGGCGCTTATTATGACTTTGACTGTGGTAACTAGTTACGACCTGAGAGAAGGGACGGTAAGGTCCTGAAACCTTGATATATTGTTTAAAAAAGCAATGCAGTGTGGTCATGGCTCGATGGGAGTTTGTCAAATTGTCACACCCTGACCTTTTACTAACCTTATCCTAATTCTCCTAACCCGCAACGTTAAATCTCCTAACCTGCAGAGTAAATTTTCCTAACCTGCTACGAGAAGGTTAGGATTGAGGGAGGGGAGCTGATCCTAGACCTCATGATGAACTGTATACCTCATGATAAGCTGTATACCATATTATTTACTAAGAGTTTTAATCTATATTTTTCATAGTCTATTTACCACCACAAACCGATGCTGGCACTAAGACCGCACTCAACAAGCTGTATGGGGCCATAAGCAAACAAGAAAATGCTCATCCGGCGGCTGCGCTCCTAGTGGCCGGGGATTTTAATGCAGGGAAACTGAAATCCGTCATACCTCTTTTCTGCTAGAATGTCACCTGCGCAACTAAAGGCGGAAAAAAACTCTAGATTACCTTTACGTCACACACAGAGAACATACAAAGATCTCCATCGTTCTCCATTTGGCAAATCTGACCATAACTCTATCCTCCTGATTTCTGCTTATAAGCAAAAACGTAAACAGGAGGTACCAGCTCATTATGGAAGTGGTCAAATGAAGCAGTTGCTAAGCTACAGGACTGTTTTGCTAGCACAGACTGGTATATGTTCCGGGGTCTCATCCGATGGCATTGAGGTGTTTACCACATCAGTCACCGGTTTCATTAATAAGTGCATCGACAAAGTAATCCACACAGTGATCGTACATACATATCCTAACCAGAGGCCATGGATTACAGGCAACAACCGCACTGAGCTAAAGGTTAGAGCTGCCATGTTCAAGGAGTGGGCCACTAAGAAGAAATCGCCCTCCGACAAACCATCAAACAGCCAAACCGTCAATAAAGGAGAAAGATCTGTCACACCCTGATCTGTTTCACCTGTCTTTGTGCTTGTCTCCACTCCACCCTGATCTGTTTCACCTGTCTTTGTGCTTGTCTCCACTCCACCCTGATCTGGTTCACCTGTCTTTGTGCTTGTCTCCACTCCACCCTGATCTGGTTCACCTGTCGTTGTGCTTGTCTCCAACCCCCTCCAGGTGTCGCCCATCTTCCCCATTTTCCCCTGATTATTTATACATGTGTTCTCTCTGTCTGTTCCCAGTTTGTCTTGTCAAGCCTACCAGCGTGTTTTTCTGTGCTCCTGTTTTTCCTAGTCTGTTTTCTAGCCCTCCCGGTTCCGAGCTGTTCTGCTTGCCCTGACACTGAGCCCACCTGCCTGCCCATTCTGCCTGACCATTCAGCCTGCCTTGACCTCGAGCCTGCCTGCCCCCCTGTACCTTTCGGACTCTGACCTGGTTAATGTATTCGGCGCATGTGACAAAGTTTAATTTGGATTTGATTAACTTCTGGTTCTCCTCAACCTGCCTATTGCCTGCCCCTTGTAGTCTAATAAATATAAGAGATTCAAACCATCTGCCTCCTGTGTCTGCATCTGGGTCTCGCCCTGTGTCGTTATGAGATCTAAACCTACTATACCGGCACTGACGCTCGTCGGGTGTGGCAGGGCTTGCAAACTATCACGGATTGAGAAGGGACACCCATCCAGGACCACGGCCCCACATTGGATCAGATGACCAGAGAGCAGAAGGGTCAGGCCCAGGCTATCCACATCAACAGCCAGAGCAGCCAGCCCATCTCAATGAGTCAGACCAGTGAACAAATCCCCAGCCACCACATCCAGGGCCAGACCTTCCAGATACAGGCTAGCCCAGCCATATAATGTTTAGGCCCAGCACAACTGACTGAATGGGTGAGAACGGTCTCCTACCTCTACTGGTGTAACATTAGGACACCAGTGTAGCCCAGCCCTGATACGTGGCCGAAGTAGACGCCGCAAAGCATAGGAGTCAACAGGCATGTATCAGGGCTAGCCCAGTCATAGGCTGTATGTACGGGCACAGCAGAGCTGACTGGAGAACCATTTCTGGCACAACATAACTGACTTTGCCTTAGTTCAAATTCATGTTGGCAGGACAATGAATGTAAAAGGCATTTCTCACAATGGTTAAGTTATGCAGTAAAAGCAGGATGTTGATGTTAAAATGGCACTGTCTGAGAGAGAAAATATGATTCCAACTAGAAGGTTATTCTGTGTAACACTGACATCTTCTGGCTCACACGATGCCAATAAATTAAAGCTCACTGACCTATTATTTCAGGCTACAATAAAATAGTTAAATCAAATAATTTATTTTATTTGTCACATACAAATGGATAGCAGATGTTATTGCAAGTGTAGCAAAATGTTTATGCTTCTAAATCTGACAGTGCAGCAGTATCTAACAGGTGATATCTAACAAATCCCACAACAAAACCTAATGCATACAATCTAGTAAAGGAATGGGATGAGAATATATAAGTATAAAATATATGGATGAGCAGCGACAGAGTGGCTAAGATGCAATAGATAGTGATGGATACAGTATATACATCTGAGATGAGTAATGCATATGTAAACGTTCTTAAAGTGGCATTATTAAAGTGACTAGTGTTCCATTTATTAAAGTGGCCAATGATATCTCTGTGCTAGTGGTGGTTGTTTAACATTCTGATGGCCTTGAGATAGTTTTTTTTTTAAATCTCTGTCCCAGCTTTGATGCACCTGTACTGACCTCGCCGGGGTGAACAGGTAGTGGCTCAGGTGGTTATTGTCATTGATTATCTTTTTTTGCCTTCCTGTGACATCGGGGGTTATAGGTGTCCTGGAGTAGTTTGCCCACGGTGATGCGTTGTGCAGACCGCACCACCCTCGGGAGAGTTGCAGTACCAGGCAGTGATACAGCCCGACAGGATGCTCTCAAATGTGAACCTGTAAAAGTTAGTGAGGGTTTTTGGTGACAAGCCACTTTTTTTCAGCCTCCCGAGGTTGAAGAAGCACTGTTGCGCCTTCTTCACCACACTGTCTGTGTGCCTGGTCAGTTATTTAGAAGATATAAGGTCTAGTCATGTCATCCAATAATATATTCTGGGGTCTAATAAATGCATTGTTCAGCTTTGTTTTTTTAACTGTACCACCTAATACAAACAAACTCTTACATCAGCGCACATGAATGAGAATAATAGTATGGTACTTTTGTTTGTTGTTAGCGGGTTTTTTGCAGTCGAGGGGCGTGGCTTGATCAACTGTCCGGCCGTGTCATCCAAAACGCTGTAGCTTTCAGGTTGTTGATACAATTTCCGCACATTAAGTAGTAAGTCTAAATTCGGGTGAACGTTGACAATCATCATCTTGAGTAAGCAGAACGATTTCATAAAAATGTTATGCACTATACCAGGAGTGGGGTTCGAACCCACGCGGACATATGTCCATTGGATCTTAAGTCCAACGCCTTAACCACTCGGCCATCCTGGTTGGCGTAGTGTGATGTCAAAATAACACGTTATATATATTATATTGCAAAAATGTTATTGTTTGGTTTTATGTTCTATTATCCGCAACAATGTAACAATCCGTCGTAACAACAACAATCGAATGATATCACGTCTACGCTGCGGCTACCACCGAGATCATCAAAGCAGATAGCTCCTCTGACGTTCCATTATTGTAACAATGTTGCAAGTCAACTGTCAATTTGATTGACCATAATGGTAGCTTACTTTGTAGCCTGACATTTATGTTAACAAAAATGATTGACAGTCGCAAATAAAACGTTTGACAATGTGTTCTATCAAACTAATACAGTCAATTATACAGTAATTTGAATGATGCAGTTTGTCTTATTTTCACTTGATCTAAAGTCAACATATAGGAAATGATTTCATTGGTGAGAACTTTGTGACTAGCCTACCAAGGAGGGAGGTAGCCTACCCGTAGCCTAGCCCTAGCCTATTTAAACGGGCTTCTACACAGAGTATATCTACCCAAAAAACACAGGTTTCAGCAGCATTGTATGTATTGCTTCAGTTCACGTTCTAAAACATCAGGCACACATTGCATTGTGGAATTGAATTTAGTGCTATATATTATATACTGTAGCCCCTATACTGATATACTGTAGCCACAGACTCGTGTAATTATTACTATACAGTTTACACATACAATCCTTGTATGTCGACACAGAGCCGTTACATATCTATGGGGAAGGGGCAGTGGTTGATTTAGAGTTGGGTGATTGTCACAGAGATAGGCCTGCCCCACTTGCTGGTGGGGTTATGAAACACAGATATTAAAAATTGTCACATTCTGTGGAGGACTTTATTACTCTGTTTTTAACTCATTCTGGACACTGTAAAAATAGCAATGGCCTCTTGGATAATATACCGTGCCTTCAGAAAGTATTCATATCCCTTGACTTATTCCATATTTGGTTGTGTTACGGCCTGAATTCAAATTAGATTAACGACATCTCGTCCATCTACACACAATATAAGTGAAAACATGTTTGTAGATATGTTTGCTAATTTATTGAAAAGGAAATACAGAAATATCTCATTTACATAAGTATTTACATACCTTGGCTGACACTCCATACTGAGCTCACTACAACTTGATTGGACCTGCGGCCATTTGGACATCTTTTAGAAAGAAACACACCTGTCTATATAAGGTCCTACAGTTGACAGTGCATGTCAGAGCAGAAACTATATATATGAAGTCCAAGGACCCATCTGTAGATCTCTGAGATAGAATGGTGATGAGGCATATATCTGGGGGAGGGTAGAAAACTATTTCTAGTGTTGAAAGTTTCCAAGAGCACATTGGTCTCCATCACTGGGAAATTGAGAAAATATGGAACTACCCAGACTCTACCATAGCTGGCCGTCCAATCAAACTGGGCAAGAAGGCCACTCATGAGAAGAAAAAAAAAGCACCTGGAGTTTGCAAAAAGTCACGTGAAAGACAGATCTTAAGGATAAATATTGTGGTCTGATGAGACACACATTTTGCTCTTTGCCCTGAATGCAAAGCACTATGTCTAGAGAAAACCAGGCACAGCTCATCACCCCTACTGTGAAGCATGGTGGTGGCAGCATCATGCTATGGGGATGCTTTCCAGCAGCAGGGACTGGGAGACTGGTAAGGATAGAGGAAACAGTGAATGGAGCCAAATACAGGCAAATCCTTGAGAACCTGCCTCAGAGTTCAAACAACTTTAGACTGGTGGGAAGATTTACATTCCAACAGTACAATAACCCTAAGCAACACTGGAATGGCATCAGATCAAGAATGTGAGTCCTTGAGTGGCCAAAACCCAGACTTGAATCCCATTAAACATCTTTGGAAAGACTTGCTGGTCACCACCGCTCCCCCTCTAACTAAAAAGGATACTACAGGATTTTGGCAGGGAGGCCCTTTATCTACTTCCCCATAGTCAGATGAACTTGTGCATACCATTTCTGTGTCCAGTATGAAGGAAATTAGTAGTTTTGCAAGCCAATGCTAACTAGCATTAACGCAGTGAGTAAGTCTATGGGTATCTGCTAGCACGCTAGGAAGAAAAATCCTCAAATCCAGATGTGCAAGACAACTCAAAGCTGTAATCGCTGTCAAAGGTGCTTCTACAAAGTATTGACTCAAGGGTGTAAATACTTATGTTAATGAGATATTTCTGCATTCTATTTAATACATTTGCACAAATCTCTAAAGACATGTTCTGACTTTGTCCTAATGGGGCAGGGTGTAGATGGATGAGAAAATATCAATTTAATTCATTTTGAATTCAGGCTGTAACAACAAAATGTGGAATAAGTCAAGGGGTATGAATACTTTCTGAAGGCACTGTACAGGACAATATAATACATTAAGAGGCATATTCTTGTTTCCTCAATGTAAAATACAGTTGAGTCATTGAGGTTGCAGTCAATTGTCTAAAATTCTAAAGAAAGGAACTGAAATGTAACAATACAACAAATGTAAGGGCCATTATACAGAATTTATTATTTATTTAAAAAATTATATATATATCCTCTCATAAAACATAAATAACTTGTAAAATCCTAAATTCAATACAGCTGAAAGTTACAGGGCATCTAAGTGGGAGCAACAAGCATTGGAACTGCACGCTATTATTTTAACTGAAAGCCTGTAGCATCAGATAGCTTTTTCCAACAGAGACATTGAACACCCAATCACACTAGTCATTTGCATGTTAGCGTCTGCGGTATGACATCAAGATAATCAAGTCTTTTCTCCGAACATCAGCTAGGCAAGGGCGTTAATATCAGCTGTGTCTTCTACAGTGAGAGGAAGTAAAGGCTGCATGACATACAAAATGTCACATTCAAAAACGGTATAAATATATAGATTTTTTAAATACACACTGAGTGCATAAAACATTAGGAACACCAGCCTAATATTTAGTTGCACCCCTTTTGCCCGAAGAACTGCCTTCAAATCAATCGGGGCATGGACTATACAAGGTGTCGAAAGCGTTCCACAGGGATGCTGGCCCATGTTGACTCCAATGCTGCCCACAGTTGTGTCAAGTTGGCTAGAAGGGTGGTTGACCATTGTTGATACACGTGTGGAAAAACACAGCAGCGTTGCAGTTCTTGGCACACAAACCAGTGCACCTGGCACCTACTACCATACCCCGTTCAAAGGCACTTAAATATTTTGTCTTGCCCTTTCACCCTCTAAATGGCACACATACACAATCCATGTCTCAAGGCTTCTAACCGGTCTATTCCCATTCATCTACACTGATTGAAGTGGATAACAAGTGACATCAATAATGTTTTGTACAATCAGTGTATGAAACAAACATACTGTACAGCTGAAAATGTTCAGCATCAAGTACATGCGTGTGCGCTTGTGTAAACAAGTACATTTTCATGGCCATGAAAACACTTGATAGGAAAAGGCAGCCTTACACTTAGGAAGAAAAACAAGTGCCATCTAGAACCTAAAAGCGGTCTTCGGCTGTACCCATGGGAGAACCCTTTGAAGAAACCCTTTTCTAAGAGTGACTTGAAATACAACAACACTGATGTCTCTGTCGGTCTCACTTGTTGCAGCAAGGGAAACAACAACAGAACATTCTCCTACAGAGGCTCTTCTTCTGGTACGTCACACACCTCTTGATCTGAACCTGGGCCTTGCCCACAAAGTCTGTAGTGGCGGCCACGTTGGCCTCTATGTTGTCCACCATGGCCCCCTGTTCCTCCACCAGCAGAGCCATCTGGAAGAACAGCTCATGGATGTCCTTGATTCGACTCTCCAGCTCCAACAGTTCCTTGTGCCGCTTCTCGATCTCTGTGAGCGCTGAGCGTGCCGTCCGCCCGTCCGTCAGGAGGTTGTCAGAGAACACGTTCCACTTCCCCGTCTCGACCATCTCCTCGATCTGTTCGCCGGTCACCTCCTTGCCCATGATCTCTGCCTGGCGCTGGATCCGGGTCTTGCAGTTCTCCCTCTGGCTCATCTCTGCTTGGTTGTACTCAGACATGGCCTCGTGGAAGGCCCCGGTGAGAGAAACATACTGAGAACGCACCATGCGGACCAGGGTAGAATTGGCCCCGTTCTCTTCTTCCAGCTGTTTGTGCTGCATGCTGATCTTCTCCAGCCGTCTGTAGATGCCCTCCCCCCGGGTCTTGATGCCCCTGGCCAGGGTGTTGGAGTCTCGTTTGATGGAGCTGATCCGCCGGACAGAGGTGAGGAATCGGCTGTTTTGCTTGCCCAGGTGCTTCACTTCCATCCGGAGCAGAGCAATCTCCTTCCTCATGGACTGGGCTTCTGTGAAGATGCTGTCCATCCGATCTTCATTTTCAAACACCACTGACTGCTGCTCCAGCTCTCCCTCATCATCGCTACCCTGACCCCTTTCATCTGTGTCTGGAGGAGTGGGGGCCACCCCCTGCAGGTCAACTAGTCTGTCTCTCATACTACCTGGAATGGGAGGAAAAGGTTTGAGGTTTACTGCAGTAAGTCATCTCCAAATCACCATCCTATTTATATTGTAGTGCAAAATCCTACACAAACAATAAAGTTAATTCTTCATGGTTATACAATAAACTTTAAGTTGATATTTTGTTTCCTCAAAAAGCTAGCTACATAAACTAAGTGTAGTATATTTCTGATTTAAAACAGAGAAAACAAGGACGCAATAAACATCATCCTACAAGAGGAAATGAAGTGGCACCTATTGAGGATCTCATCCCTAAACCAATAGAACAATGTGAACATACACTGGGCGGAGGGAACTTCCTAGTACATATACATCAGTTCGTATTAGATTACAGGCCAATGACTCACAGGATCTTTATAACAAAACAAGTGACGATTTTCACAATAATTTGATCACTGAAAGACATGGATGAGCAAATGTGTGGCGTTTATTTACCTCCCTTTAAATACATTTAATTATAGGCGTAGGTTATGACTAATCAGCTCTCTATAATATATTTCATGTTGCTACATGTGTTTTACTGTTACAGTACAACAGAGAACGCAAAATTACTGTCAGCAGTTTCTTTAAAAATGTAAAGTTTGTTTGTGCCTAAACAGAACTTGGCAAAATTGTCTGGCCAAAGCACATGTGAAGGTAACCTAGACATGAATATTGGCGACAGTATTTATTGCAACACATTACATTTAAGGAATAATTAACATTCAAATTAAATAATGCTGGCCACAATTTCACTTGCTCACAACAACCCAAACTCAACTCGCTGAGCAAAACGCATCTCATCACAAACGTTCGTACTTCTATGATAACATTACAACAGGACTGAATCATTGTAAAACTTAATCAGAAAAAAACGTTACCTGATATCTCCTCCGTAGACTTCCCTATAAGAACAAAAGCATTCAAACAGAACAGACAAAAAGTCGGAGAATCATTTCACCTTTATGCTTTGTGTTGTCATCTAGCTGCGTCTGCCAGGAACCAGCACACTACCTAATTTATTGGGTATATTCATTAGGGCAAACTGTAGAAACCCGTGGCAAAACGTTTCTTATTGGACATATTCAGGTAGCTCCCTCCCGGTTTGGTTCCGTTTGATTCCTAGTAAATGCATCCCTGGGAGGGAGTTCCCCACCGCTGTTTATTCATGGCAACAGTAGCAGGTGTAACAAGCAGAAGAATATGATCACGTTTTCATATTGAAAACTCTCGAAACTTTATTGACATTAGTCACTTCACGTTGTGGTTGTTTTATGTCACCGGAAACAGCTATTTAATTGTTGTTTTTGTACTTTATACCGCTCATATATTTAAATGATATTGGTGGAACAAACTCTGCGCTATAGGTAGTGCGTGGGCCGTTGCGCATTTTCAATGAAGGTAGGCCTACTATTGCTACGCACCACGGTGTGATTTCCAGAGCCACTTCCAGTCTCTTGAATTATTTCTGTTTGTTTCCAATAAATGCTTGAGACGGATCACGAGTTGATATTTGATGCTTCGGAATGGTTCTGCATGTTGTTTATGTGTACCTGGCCTTATTTGTAGACCTATAGTAACTCCCTGTCCCATTGCAGACAGTGCAAAGCTGTTTTTAAGTGTTCTTTCTTAAATAAATGTATAATTTACGTTCAAATCAAGATACTCAATGTATCAGATATACAATCATTTGTAACATGGAAAGCAGCCACAGAACAGTTTATTTATGGGATTGTTCTTGTCATGTCTCTTGGCTTTGTCCATTTGAACCCTGACATCCTCGATACTTGCCTCTGTCTTTTGTACGTTGGTCTCCATGTTGTTGGTCTCCCTGTTCCTCTGTCAGAATAGGCACATTTAGAAAAAACTCCTAAACCCCCTGGATCCTTTTTTCCAGGTCTAGCAGCTCTGTGTGTCTACTAGCGATCTGCGTCAGCACCGACTGGGCCGTCTTCCCATCAGCCAGGGCATTGAAGATAGTCAATATTCATCTGTCTCTGGATCTGGATCTGTCTCTTACAGTTCTCCCTGCGCACCAGCTCCATCTCGTTGTAGCTGAACATCACCTCCCTGAAGGTGGTGCTCAGGTTGGTGTACTGTTCCTGGGCAATGTGTACCACGTGGTCAATGCTACCTCGCTGAACCTCCATCTCCCTGTTCAGCCTGTGTAGCCTCTAAGAAGGCCTCTCCTCTGGCCTTGATGTCTGCTGCGATGCCGTTGGCGTCCCGGATCACATCACTGGTGTCGTCCGACAACGTGTTGTTCGAAACGTGGTAGTTCTGGTCCGGGAGCTGGGCACGGTCTTCCTGGATCTATTGGATCTCCTGTCAGACATGCTGGGTCTCCAGGAGAATGCTTTTCAGGTCGAGGTCAGGGGTCGCTGCTGCCTGATCACTGCCCGTATGGGCAGACAGGTCATCCAGGTCCACAGTGTTGAAGGTCTCGTTGGTATGGCATCCTCCTCCAGGCTCATCTAACGCATCCTGCAGTTTCAGTATTTGTCCTTCATCTGGAGAGAGAGAAATAGAGAGTGAGATGGGAGACAGAGGGAGGTGGGAGACAAGGAGAGAGTGAGGTGGGAGACAGAGGGAGAGTGTGAGGTAGGAGACAGAGGGTGGAGATAGAGAGGAGAGAGTGAGGTGGGAGAGAGAGAAATTGAGAGTGTGGTGGGAGAGAAATTGAGAGTGAGTGGGAGACCGAGAGTGAGGTGGGAGACAGATAGAGAGGGTGAGATGGGAGATGGGGAAAGAGAAGTTAGTGAGATGGGAAATAGAGGGTGAGATGGGAGACGGGGAGAGAGAAGTTAGTGAGATGGGAAATAGAGGGTGAGATGGGAGACAGGGAGAGAGAAGTCAGTGAGATGGGAAATAGAGTGAGGTGGGAGACAGGGAGAGAGAGGAGTTAGTGAGGGGGGAGACGGGGCGAAATAGAGAGTGAGGTGGGAGACGGAGAGAGAGTAAAAGAGTGAGGTGGGAGACGGGGAGAGAGAGAAAAAGAGTGAGGTGGGAGACGGGGAGAGAGAGAGTGAGGTGGGAGACGGAGAGAGAGAAATAGAGGTGGGAGACGGGGAGAGAGAGAGTGAGGTGGGAGACAGAGAGAGAGAAATAGAGGTGGGAGACAGAGAGAGAAACAGTAGACATTTTTTGCCAATTTTAACCGCACACTTGTTTGTGTACATGGATTCATTATGTCATATGTTTTTCGCCAAACACCACTTTTCATCAATTTGTATAGCAGAACCTCATGCCAAATTGAGTCGAAAGCTTTTTTGAAATCAACAAAGCATGAGAAGACTTTGCCTTTGTTTTGGTTTGTTTGTTTGTCAATTAGTGTGTGCAGGGTGAATACGTGGTCTGTCGTACGGGTAATTAGGTAAAAAGACAATTTGACATTTGCTCAGTACATTGTTTTCGCTGAGGAAATATATGAGTTTGCTGTTAATGATAATGCAAAATAATTTCCCAATGTTGGTGTTAATGCATATCTCATGGTAGTTATTGGGGTCAAATTTGTCTCCACTTTTGTGGATTGGAGTGATCAGACCTTGGTTCCAAATATTGGGGAAGGTGCCAGAGCTGAGGATGATGTTAAAGAGTTTAAGTGTAGCCAATTTGAATTTGTGGTCTGTATATTTTATCATTTAATTTGGGAAACCATCAACCCCACAGGCCTTTTTGGTTTGGAGGGTTTGTATTTTGTCCTGTAGTTCATTCAATTTAATTGGAGAATCCAGTGGCTTCTGGTAGTCTTTAATAGTTGATTCTAGGATTTGTATTTGATCACGGACTCCCGAGTTGCGCTGCATCTCAATGCTAGAGGCGTCACTACAGACCCTGGTTTGATTCCAGGCTGTATCACAACCGGCCATGATTGGGAGTCCCATAGGGAGGCGCACAATTGGCCCAGCGTCGTCCGGGTTAGGCTGTCATTGTAAATAAGAATTTGTTCTTAACTGACTTGCCTAGTTAAATAAAGATTAAATACAACAAATAAAAAGTAAAAAATTATTCGTTCACCTTACTCTGCGTCTCACAAAGACATGGCTGTTGGGACCAAAAATCTCAAATTTGGACTCATCAGACCAAAGGACAGATTTCCACTGGTCTATTGTCCATTGCTCAAGTCTCTTATTGTTGGTATCCTTTAGTAGTGGTTTCTTTGCAGCAATTCAACCATGAAGGCCTGATTCACACAGTCACCAGTTGATGTTGAGATGTGTCTGTTACTTGATCTCGGTGAAGCATTTATTTGGGCTTGTGGCGGTCCACATGAGAGCCAGTTTCATCATAGCGCTTGATGGTTTTTGAGACTGCACTTGAAGAAACTTTCAAAGTTCTTGAAATATTCCAGATTGACTTGACCTTCATGTCTTAAAGTTATGTTGTTTCTATTGTTGTTGTTTCTATTTGCTTATTTGAGCTGTTCTTGCCATAATATGGACTTGGTCTTTGAGCCAATCAGTTGTGTTGTGTCAAGGTAGGGGTGGTGTACAGAAGGTTGCCCTATTTGGTAAAACGCATTATGAAAGAAAGAAATTACACAAATGAACTTTTAACAAGGTACCTGTTCATTGAAATGCGTTCCAGTTGACTACCGCATGAAGCTGGTTGAGAGAATGCCAAAATTGTGCAAAGCTATCATCAAGGCAAAGGGTGGCATCTTTGAAGAATCTGAAATATAAAATATATTTTGATTTGTAAAAAAAAAAAATGGTTACTACATGATTCCATATGTGTCATTTCATAGTTTTGATGTCTTCACTATTATTCTCCAATGTAGAAAAACCCTGGAATGAGTACATGTCTCTAAACTGTTGACTGGTACTGTCAGGGCTCTACAGTGCGACCATTTTTACTTGCATATGCGCCTGAATATTTTGCTGTGCAACCTTGAATTTTAATGTAGGATCATAAAATAAAATCACCCAGATGATATTGTTGCAATGATTACTGCACTATACCGCAGCCCCCCAAGTGCTGTGGAAAATACACTGAGCTCAGAATCATGACCGTCATGCTTGCACCATTACTACAAAGAACCTGGCTTGTTACCTCAAATATTTTTAATTGTGCTCCTAAATGTATTTTTGTCCTCCTACATTTTTCAACTTAGGCGCACACATGCTCCTTGTAAAAAAGGTCAGCGTAGAGCCCTGGGTACTGTATATGCTTTTGCTGTTTGTTATTTGTTATAGGGCCAAAAAGATTGGAGAAGTGGTTTATCCATCCATCTCCGTTTTAGTTAGATAACTCTTCGTGTTGTTGTTTTTCTTAGAATTTTCAAATGTTCCCAGAAGTGGTTAGATTCTATGGATTCTTCAATTACATTGAGCTGATTTCTGACGTGCTGTTCCTTCTTTTTCCATAGTGTATTTCTGTATTGTTTTAGTGATTCACCATAGTGAATAGGCTCAAGTATTCTGGGTCTCTATGTTTTTGGTTGGATAGGTTTCTCAATTTCTTTCTTAGGTTTTTGCATTCTTCATTAAACCATTTGTCATTGTTGTTCATTTTCTTAGTTTGTCTACTTGATATTTTTAGATTTGATAGGGAAGCTGAGAAGTCAAATATACTGTTTAGGTTTTCTACTGCCAAATTTACACCTTCACTATTACTGTGAAACATTTTGTCCAGGAAATTGTCTAGACGGGATTGAATGTGTTGTCTAATAATTTTTTGGTAGATTTTCATACTGCTTTCCTTCCATCTATAGCATTTCTGAATATTATTTACATCCTTTGGCTTTGATGCCTCATGATTAGTGTTTCAAAGGGTGGGAAACATTCCGGAAATTTCCCATGGGAAGTTAAGCCCGGGAATTTAGGGAATTTTACTTAGCTTATAATAGTGAACCCTTTTTTGTGGGATACACAAGGATATTATAGGTCTTGTGGCATATTATGGTTAAACTATCCCCAATTGAATGGTATTGCAACCCTCTGCATGCAGAGTGCATTATTCCATCACATGTGCAGCTGATTCTCAAGATCTTGCACACTAATGACATGCTATTGAGCCCACACTACTACACTGTCTAAATCAAGGACTACATGCTTTCTGGTAAGTTTTGATTACAATACTGGCTGAGCTTTGCTCAATCATGAATAGGGTTGCACATGTCTATCGCAAATATCAACACTAATTAAGGCACATTTATGTGCCTGCTCGAGACTGATTTCCCTGTTACCTAAACTCATTCAGACTTGATGGGAGAGATGATAAGTGGAGCTGCGTTATCACCAGAAGGATCACAGGCTGTAGAGAAGAGTGGATAGTCTCTCAGTGAAGTTGCAGCCAGTGAAAGAGTAGATATGGGACCTCACCCTCCTCATAATCCACAAACACCCCCACCCTCTGGGGCTTCTCTCTCAGGGAGAGGGGGACTCCAGACTCTGTGCGAGCTCCATTTCATTTCGACAGCCCCACAGTGAAGTATCCATTTACAAGGCTCAGTGGATTATCTCTCTTCCTGTTGATGGACTCTCCAGCCACTTCTAAAGCCCAACCAGTCTTCCCTTTCACCTGCACCTCATAGTAGAGTCACATCCATTGCACCCTGCTGCATCCCCTTCCACTTGATTTCAGAAAACTTCTCCATCTCTTTATTCAGTGTCTCCTCCGGCTGAGACACAGCTCTCCTTACATCCCCCGCATCCAGACCTGTGTGAAAAATGATCTCAGACCAGTTCTTGGTAGGTGGAACAGTGTTACAGAGGGATGGAGAGCTCTGGAGGTGGTGGAGGTCCTCAATATCTGAGAGCTGCTCCAGCTCAGTGCTTCTTCTCTATAACTCAGTGATTTCATGCTCCAGCTCTTCAATGAGCCCTTCAGCCTGTTTCTCAGCTGCTTTCTGCTTCTCTTCAACCACCCCAATAAGCTCAGCCTGGCTTCTCTCAATGGAACGCACAAGAGCAGTGAAGACCTGCACACAGTCTGCTACCACTCTCTCTGTATGTCTCTTGTTGAGCTCTACTGCCTGTTTGATCTCCTTAAACTTCTTTAGTCTCTCCTGGATCATCTTATGAACTGTACCGCTAGTCTTCCCCATCTGAGCCTTCCTCTCTCCAATCTCTTCCTCTATGGGGACAGTCTTGTGAGTCTTGTGGTCTGTCTCATTGCAGAACTGACACACACACATCTCTCCTACAGAACAGCTCTAGGGGTCTATCATGCTTTTTACACACCCTGTCTTCCAGATTCTCCACAGGGTCAATCAGCTTGTGTTTCTTGAAAGAAGCCACTCTCTGATGAGGCTCCAGGTGAGTAAGAGGCCAGACACACGAGTCAGGACTTCAAGGCCATGTGCTCCCTCTTAGTACAGACGTCACATGGCACTGTCCACGTTTGGAGAGGGTTTGGGTTTGTCCCGGGGTGATAGGTGTGGCTTCAACTGGAGCTAACTTCTTGAGCTGAGTAGCCATTTCAGAAATTAAAGTATTGACAAAGAAATCTGGTCTCTTATCAAAGCTATTTTTACACAGTGGATACTGGCACAGGTCAGTGCTATCCCAGTATCCTCTGATACAGGACTTGCAGTAATTGTGTCCACATGGGGTGGAGACGGGCTCAGTGAACACATCCAGACAGATAGAGCAGTGGAGTGCTCTTCAGCGGGACAATGCTGGAGGAAGCCATTGCTGGGAAGAGAACAAAGAAGAAAACATATATCATGGTCCTTCTACCTTAATGAATATGTGTTCATGTATTATCTCAAAATGCTTTTTTATCTAGCTTTAGGTTTAGGAAAAAAGTGATCCCCTTACAACTTGTTACTCTAGGCCAGGGCTCTCCAACCCTGTTCCTGGAGAGCTACAGTGCTAGCTAACCCAATTCAGTTGATCAACCTGTTAATTATTATTAGCATCACGTGTGTAATCTAGGTGTGCTAGATTTGGGTTGGCGTGAAAACCAGTACTATTGGTTTTCACTCCAATCCTCCTTATCCAGCACACCTAGATTACACACATGATTCTACTAATAATTAGCTGGTTGATCAACTGAACAGTGGTGGGAAAAGTACTCAACTGTCATACTTGAGTAAAAGTAAAAATAACGTAATAGAACATGACTCAAGTAAAAGTGAAAGTTACCCAGTAAAATACTACTTTAGTAAAAGTATCAAAGTATCTGGTTTTAAATGTACTTGGTCAAAAAAAGACTAAATTGTCATACTTAAGTAAACGCTGTACATCAAATAACTTATATTAAGCAAAATAGACGGCACTATTTTCATATTATTTTTTAAATTACAGACAGAAAGGGACACACTCCAAAACTCAGACATAATTTGCAAACACAGTAGTTGTGTTTTGTGAGTCCGCCAGATCAGATGCAGTAGGGATGACAAAGTGTCATATTGATCAGTGCCATAATTCTGTCCTGCTTGAACATTCTAAATGTAACGAGTACTTTTGTGTGTCATGGAAAATGTATGTAGTAAAAAGTACATTATTTTCTTTAGGAATGTAGTGGAGTAAAATCAAAAGTTGTCAAAAATATATATAGTAATGTACAGATACCCTAAAAAACTACTTAAGTAGTACTTAAAAGTATTTTTACACCACTGAAACTGATTCGGGTAAGATACAACTGGGGTTGGAGTGAAAATCTACAGGAGGGTAGCTCTCCAGGAACAGGGACCAGGATTGTGTTCAGTTGGACTAGGATTGTGTTCAGTTGGACCAAGATTGTGTTCAGTTGGACCAGGATTGTGTTCAGTTGGACCAGGATTGTGTTCAGTTGGACCAAGATTGTGTTCAGTTGGACCAGGATTGTGTTCAGTTGGACCAGGATTGTGTTCAGTTGGACCAGGATTGTGTTCAGTTGGACTAGGATTGTGTTCAAGAGGACCAAATAGCAACAATGTTTTATTCACTGGGAAAATGAAAATTTTGGGGGAAACACAAACCGTGAAAATCTACAGGAGGGTAGCTCTCCAGGAACAGGGACCAGGATTGTGTTCAGTTGGACTAGGATTGTGTTCAGTTGGACCAAGATTGTGTTCAGTTGGACCAGGATTGTGTTCAGTTGGACCAGGATTGTGTTCAGTTGGACCAGGATTGTGTTCAGTTGGACTAGGATTGTGTTCAAGAGGACCAAATAGCAACAATGTTTTATTCACTGGGAGCTGTTTTCAGTGGAGGCTGCTGAAGGGAGGCCAGCTCATAATAATGGCTGGAATGGAGTGAATGGAATGGAAACCATGTGATCAATGTATTTGCTACCATTACTCTAATTCCGCTCCAACCATTACCATGAGCCTGTCCTCCCACTGTCCTTTAAATACGTCACTCGTTGCTTCAAGCCACACTTTGCCACATCCAACAAATGGGAGCAAAGGTCTGTTCAAGAAAGGACCAGAACGTTTTGGGGAAACACAAACCGTTCAGTACAAACCGTTCGGCAACGTAGCAAATGTTCAAGTGAACTGAATGCACCTCAGGTGACCTAACTTGTGGCCCACAATGACCCTGACTTTAGTGAATAAATTAGCATATTTGTTTTGGGAAGATAGATTACCATCGCAACAGCATTTTGTCTATGTAATTATTGGCCTACCAAAAGAGACTGTTCTTAAAGATGCAATATGCAGAAATCGCTCTACCATTTCCTGGTTGAACATTTTGTAATAGTTTGCCTAATTTCAGTTTATGTTACAAAACAAGCAATGTAGAGTGTAGAGAATAATTGTACCATCTAAACCAGGGTTCCCCAACTGGCAGTGATTTTATTGCCCCCCCCCCCCAAGTTTTCTGAGCAAAAAAAACGAAGACTGTAAAAACACCAGCAAATCAGCTCCGAATAATTTTAATATGGACATCTGTTTCAAAGTAGCCATGGGCTCCCCTTTGACCCCAACTATGCAAACCAGTATGTGGGACAATTTGAGGAAGCACTCCTTCACAAAACAGAGACACACCCCCTACTTTCTAAAATCCTCCTATCGAAGAGGTACATAGATTATGTCTTTGTGCTCTGGGAAGAAAGTCAGCAGGAACTAAATGAATTCCAAACTCTACTAAACAACAGCTCTGAATAACTAATGTACCATGGAGACTGATGAGAGAGAAATAAACTACCTGGACGTATGGATCATGCATTACACACAGACTTATACACAAAGCCCACAGACCGCAATACCCTACTATGTGCGGATAGTATGCATCCCCTTCCCCTCAAGAATGGTCTACCATATAGACAGTTATGCAGGGTTAAACAAATATGTGGCCAACAGCAATGCAAAAAAAAATGGAGGTTACAAGGACAAAACTCTTGACGCTGCAATGATGAAAATATTTTAAAAAATGTGAGAAAGCCTACATAGGACAAACAAAAAGACAATTAAAACAATGCATGAACACCGCAGCTCAATCAGGTGTAAGAACGTTGACTGTTCAGTAGCAGCTCACTTTGTTGAAACTAACCATCCCATCTCCTCCCTCCAATACACAGGCATTGAGCATGTTGCTCTACCAAGAAGAGGAGGTAAATTGAGATCCTACTACTACAAAAGGGAGGCTTACTGGATAACCTATTTAAAAACAGTGACCCCTAGTGGTCTGAATATTGACCTTGCTCTCAGGCCCTTCTCAAATAAAATTAAACGGTATTGGTCACATGCACATGGTTAGCAGATGTTAATGTGAGTGTAGCGAAATGCTTGTGCTTCTAGTTCCGACAGTGCAGTAATATCTAACAAGTAATCTAACAATTCCCCAACACCTACCTAATACACACACATCTAAAGGGGTGAATGAGAATATGTACATATAGATGAGCGGCATAGGCAAGGTGCAATAGATGGTATAAAATACATTATATACATGTGATATGAGTAATGTAAGATGTGTAAACATGATTAATATTAAAGTGGTATTATTTAGAGTGGCATTGTATGAAGTGACTAGTGATCCATTTATTAAAGTGGGCAGTGATTGGATCTCAATGTAGGCAGCAGTTAGTTAGTCATTGTTGTTTAACAGTCTGATGGCCTTGAGATAGAAGCTGTTTTTCATTCTCTCAGTCCCTGCTTTGATGCACCTGTACTGACCTCGCCTTCTGGGTGGTTGGTGCCCTTGATGATCTTTTTGGCCTTCCTGTGACATCGGGTGATGTAGGTGTCCTGGAGGGCAGGTAGTTTGCCCCTGGTGATGCGTTGTGCAGACCTCACTACCTGCTGGAGAGCCTTGCGGTTGAGGGCGGTGCAGTTGCCGTACCAGGCTGTGATACAGCCCGACAGGATGCTCTCGATTGTGCATCTGTGAAAGTTTGTCAGGGTTTTGGGTGACAAGCCAAATTTCTTCAGCTTCCTGAGGTTGAAGAGGTGCTGTTGCGCCTTCTTCACCACACTGTCTGTGTGGGTGGACCATTATAGTTTGTCTGTGATGTGTACGCAGAGGAATTTAAAACATGATCAATTCTTTATTTTATGAACAAGTCTTATAAATTTATATATTCTTTGTACAGCTTATCAGCGAATAGCCAATATGATCCCCCTGTTGATGATGCTTATTATGCATTATGGTTGAACCAAAAGATTGCATGTAACCCAAAAATGTATAAAATAGGAAACTAAATATATATGTGAAATATTATCTACAATATTTAATTATGTTTCCATGTGATAACAATAGCCTAATATATTCAATATGCTGTAAACTATTGTTTTTTTAACAGTTTCACTAATTTCATTCTAATTAACTTAACAATTATGACACACCCCTCATTATTGTCATTGGTTGCACTAATTGCACTGTTTGTCTACATAACTGCACAGGGGTGGCATTCATAACTTTTTCCCCAAGCTAAAATACATTTTCAACTGTAATTTCAAAACAAAGTTAATGTTGATGTATTTTTCAGGACTAACTTCTCATTGCTGACAATTGATATCAGCAGGTTTGACTGAAACATTTCTAGACCCATGTATGTAATAACAGCCCACTGGGCAAAACTGATTGAATCAATGTTGTTTCCACATAATTTCAACCCCAAAAATCAATGTGATGTGGAATCAACTTGAAAAAAGTTTGGGAAAAATTCATCAATGTAAGGGCATTTCGTCAAAGTTTTTACCCAATTTTTTATCCATTTACATGACGATTTTTTTGTTGTTGAGTTCACATTGAATTCACGTTAGTTAACAACTCAACCAAATGTAAATCAAAACTAGATGTTGAACTAGTCTGAGTGCCAGTCTGGTTGTGCTATCAAGCAACTCCTTGTCACTCATTTGTCATGCCAATGAGCAATGGAGTTGGGAAGAGCACAAAGAGAACCTCTCCTCTCCACCCTCCCACCTCTCCTCTCCTCCCTCTCACCCCTCCCTCCTCTCCTCCCTCTCCCCTCTCCCCTCCCCCCTCCTCTCTTCTCCTCTCTCCCCTTTCCCCCTCCCTTCTCTCCTCTCCCTCCTCTCCTCTCCTCCCTCTCCCCCTCCCTCCTCTCCTCCCTCTCCCCTCTCCCTCCTCTCCCCTATCCCTCTCCCTCCCTCTCTCTCGTCTCCCTCCTCTCCTCTCCCCCCTCCCGCCTCTCCCCCTCCCTTTCCTCTCCTCTGCACTTTCACAACTTCTAATATCTCAAGGAGCATAAATTAATCTAATTGCATTAACTGACATGCACTCTGGTGGTTTAATCCAAATCAGATGAGTTATTTTCAGTCAGATGATACTGATGATGTTATTGATTGATGGAAACGGTGTTCCTGAGTCCTGCATCACGAGTGTTAGATATCCAATTCCTTTCCCCTGGGATATCAGCCTTTCTGCTATGATCATGTGAACTCTGTTACCTGCTGTGTTTCTAAGTGACACTTTTACCCCAACCCTCTCCTACAACAAGAAGGTTATTTTGGCATTAATGTTTACTGAGCAGTCCCATGGGCTTGTTTACCATTTTATCATGAGAAATTACTTTTCCATTCAAATAAGGTTGTCTATATGAGAGATGACTTTACTACGGTACTGAGGACCACTGAACACAAAACGAACATCATTGGCCTGCTGTGAAGTGGTACATACTATGTTGTATTACAGTTTAAATAGTTACATTGTTTCAGCAATTGATTGTGTCATATTGTGCCCACAGCCGTGATGTGTGGAACTGTGTCTCAGCTGTTGATTGTCTAGTTGGTGGGATTTTTTATCTCTTCTCTGGGTGAATCTCAATTGTATTTTATTGATTCCTTTGAGTCCTCTCTCCTCACATCCTTCTCAAAATCCAAGATTCCTCCCCTCTGACCTTCTCCTTCAATGCCTTTTCAGAAAAAGGGCGAGGAGAGAGGACACAAAGGAATCAAGGAAACACAATTCCAAATCAAATCAAATCAAAGTTTATTTGTCACGTGCGCTGAATACAACAGGTATTTCAACCTTACAGTGAAATGCTTACTTACAGGCTCTAACCAATAGTGCAAAAAAGGTATTGTGAACAATAGGTAAGTAAAGAAATAAAACAACAGTAAAAAGACAGGCTATATACAGTAGCGAGGCTATAAAAGTAGCGAGGCTACATACAGACACCAGTTAGTCAGGCTGATTGAGGTAGTATTTACATGTAGATATGGTTAAAGTGACTGCATATATGATGAACAGAGAGTAGCAGTAGCGTAAAAGAGGGGTTGGCGGGTGGTGGGTGGGACACAATGCAGATAGCCCCGTTAGCCAATGTGTGGGATCACTGGTTGGTCAGCCCAATTGAGGTAGTATGTACATGAATGTACAGTTAAAGTGACTATGCATATATGATAAACAGAGTAGCAGCAGCATAAAAAGAGGGGTGGGGGCACACAATGCAAATAGTCCGGGTATCCATTTGATTACCTGTTCAGGAGTCTTATGGCTTGGGGGTAAAAACGGTTGAGAAGCCTTTTTGTCCTAGACTTGGCACTCCGGTACTGCTTGCAATGCGGTAGTGGAGCTCCAGTGTTGAAGATCAGCGTGGCAGATGTGTTGCTACCTACCCTCACCACCTGGGGGCGGCCCGTCAGGAAGTCCATGATCCAGTTGCAGAGGGAGGTGTGATTCACCCTCTGTATCAGAGGCCACCATCATCCCTCCTCACGAGAGGTCAATAGTTCAGGCTGTAGTTGTACTGCTTTAGCGGATTTATCTTCCTACATTCCATTTTCATGGATTCCGCTGACCATTATCTGACCTTGAGTCATTTCACCCTTGTGATTACAAAATGCAATTTATAGTAAAAACAATTAATTTGGTTTACTTTCAGGAAACTTATATAATTATAGATTATAGAATATATCACTGGTCCTGAGATGATTGAATCTATTATTTGCTTACTCTTGTAATTTAATTTCCTTGTCTGTTGTATGGTCACGAGAGTGGTGCAGTGGTCTAAGGCACTGCATCTCAGTGCTAGAGTCGTCACTACAGACCCTGGTTCGATTACAGGCTGTATCACAACCGGCAGTGATTGGATGTCCCATACGGCGGCGCACAACGTCGTCCAGGTTAGGGTTTGGACGGGGTAGGCCGGCATAGGCCGTCCAGGTTAAGGTTTGGACGGGGTAGGCCAGGATAGGCCGTCCAGGTTAGGGTTTGGACGGGGTAGGCCGTCATAGGCCGTCCAGGTTAGGGTTTGGACGGGGTAGGCCGTCATAGGCCGTCCAGGTTAGGGTTTGGCCGGGGTAGGCCGTCATAGGCCGTCCAGGTTAGGGTTTGGACGGGGTAGGCCGTCCAGGTTAGGGTTTGGATGGGGTAGGCCGGAATAGGCCGTCCAGGTTAGGGTTTGGACGGGGTAGGCCGTCATAGGCCGTCCAGGTTAGGGTTTGGACGGGGTAGGCCGGCATAGGCCGTCCAGGTTAGGGTTTGGACGGGGTAGGCCGTCATAGGCCGTCCAGGTTAGGGTTTGGACGGGGTAGGCCGTCATTTGTTCTTAACTGTCTTGCCTAGTTAAATAAAGATTCAATAAAAAATGTATGTCTGTCTGGAACAGAAGTTTGTTGTGATCAGAAGAGACAATAATCGTATTGAGATCATCTGAACATTCACAAGTGTTTTAGGATAAGAAAAATATATATCTTTGAAGAGTAGCTGACAGAGAATAGGCCCTCTTTGGACCAGGAGCGAAGGCCCATAACTTGTTCATACAGTACAAACCCTCTACATGTACAAACCCTCTACATGTTGATACAGTACAAACCCTCTACATGTACAAACCCTCTACATGTTGATACAGTACCAACCCTCTACATGTTGATACAGTACAAACCCTCTACATGTTGATACAGTACAAACCCTCTACATGTTGATACAGTACCAACCCTCTACATGTTGATACAGTACCAACCCTCTACATGTACAAACCCTCTACATGTTGATACAGTACCAACCCTCTACATGTACAAACCCTCTACATGTTGATACAGTACCAACCCTCTACATGTACAAACCCTCTAAATGTTGATACAGTACCAACCCTCTACATGTTGATACAGTACCAACCCTCTACATGTTGATACAGTACCAACCCTCTACATGTTGATACAGTACCAACCCTCTACATGTACAAACCCTCTACATGTTGATACAGTACCAACCCTCTACATGTTGATACAGTACCAACCCTCTACATGTTGATACAGTACCAACCCTCTACATGTTGATACAGTACCAACCCTCTACATGTTGATACAGTACCAACCCTCTACATGTTGATACAGTACCAACCCTCTACATGTTGATACAGTACCAACCCTCTACATGTTGATACAGTACCAACCCTCTACATGTTGATACAGTACCAACCCTCTACATGTTGATACAGTACCAACCCTCTACATGTTGATACAGTACCAACCCTCTACATGTTGATACAGTACAAACTCTCTACATGTTGATACAGTACCAACCCTCTACATGTACCAACCCTCTACATGTACCAACCCTCTACATGTACCAACCCTCTACATGTTGATACAGTACCAACCCTCTACATGTTGATACAGTACAAACTCTCTACATGTTGATACAGTACCAACCCTCTACATGTTGATACAGTACAAACTCTCTACATGTTGATACAGTACCAACCCTCTACATGTTGATACAGTACAAACTCTCTACATGTTGATACAGTACCAACCCTCTACATGTTGATACAGTACAAACCCTCTACATGTTGATACAGTACCAACCCTCTACATGTTGATACAGTACCAACCCTCTACATGTACCAACCCTCTACATGTTCATACATTTTCTCCAGCATACTGAGTCCTACATAGCACCTCTACATACTAGCCCATTTTCTTCTATTGGTAAACACGTTCAGTCCCGTTATCCCACAGAAATGGTCTGTGTGCCAAATGGCACCCTATTCCTTATATAGTGCACTAATTTGACTCAAAAGTAGTGCACTATGTAGGGAATAGGGTTGCCATTTGGAACACAGAGCCCATGACTGAAAACAGCTTTAAAGAATTTGGCAGATCTACTTCATGTAGAAAGCAGAAGAGGACATTCAGATTAATTGGATTACAGCAACCGGTTAGTTAGTACAATTACTTGTGGGAATGAACCACAGCTGGTCTGTCCGATCCAGTAAGAATTTATGGATGACTCAGTTATAGATTATCATGTTCTGATCATGGGTTTTTATGGATGACTCAGTTATAGATTATCATGTTCTGATCAAGGGTTTTTATGGATGATGCTACAAAACGAAATATTCAATCTAAGTAAACTGTATGGCCTATAGGCTCTGCCTCCTCTATGGGAATTTCTCAAAGACATAAATAAAGACATTAATAAATATATTAAGCCAATCACAAATACTTTTACTAGCTACCACAGTAAAGCAATGAAGCCTTATCACCATCCACTAATGTTGAGAAAGTATGTGACACCATAATCTTATTCCAAATATATCCAACGGATAGCTAGACGTGTTTAGGTACTATATATTGAGGGCTGATTCAATGTGGCCAGCGGGTTGTTTGAGTAATAAAACAAATTCAATCTACATTTAAAAGACTAAAACCAAATTGAAACTGACAGGCAGCATAGAAAATTCCATAAACAATGGAAATAGGGTTTATTTTTTGTACATTTTGATGGTGATAAAATATAACAAATGTTCAGTATGGCCCTCTGAGTTTGACACCCTAAAGGTAAGGTGGTTATAACGCTGTAATCAGTGGGGAAAACATCAGCTGTTTTCAGTTAGCTTGGAGCTAGCTATAAGCTAATTAACTCATCCCATTAGCTTAGCATGCGGATCTACAGCACAGCAACACCAGTGTGTTTCAGGGACCTTCTATTGAATTAACGTTTAGGTTTGTCATATGTTCAGAGAAATCTCTGCGCTCCAACTACTTTCCAAAGGATTCTGTTCTGCTTTATAAAAGTGTATTTGTTGCTTTTCTTAATGAAGCTTCCCATAGTTAGTCAGTGTAATAACGCTAAATGGCTCAAGATGAGATGACTACTGCTTTTATGCTGCATTCAACACATGGCTATTGGTTATAACTTTGTTTCATGGTTATTACATGATTATTACTTCCTTGATTAGCAACTGTCTAAAAATGGTTTTAGGTTATTGTCCTGCTGAAAGGTGAGTTTGTCTCCCAGTGTCTGTTGGATAGCAAACTGAACCAGGATTTCTAGGATTTTGCTTGTGCTTAGCTCTATTGCATTTATTTTTATCCTATAAAACTCCCTAATCCTTGTCGATAACAAGCACACCCATAATATGATGCAGCCACCACCATGCTTGAAAATATGAAGAGTGGTACTTGGTGATGTGTTGTGTTGGATATACCCCAAACATAACGGTTTGTACCCAGGTCATAAAGTTATTGTCTTTGCCACATTTTTTACAGTCTTACTTTAGAGCCTTATTGTAAACAGGATGCATGCTTTGAAATATCTTTATTTTGTAGTAGTGATAACTACTTTATTGAGAAAAAATATACTTACTATGACTGTGATACTGTATGTGGTTGTCCCATCTAGCTATCTGAAGAGCGTCTGCTAAATAGCTCAAATGTAATGTAAAATGTAAATGTTGTTGATCCGTCCTTAGTTTTCTCCTGTCAGATCCATTAAACTCTGTAACTGTTTTAAAGTCACCATTAGCCTCATGGTGAGAACCCTGAGTGGTTTCCTTTCTCTCTGGCAACTGAATTAGGAGGGACGCCTGTATCTTTGTAGTGACTGTGTGTATTGATACACCATCCAAAGTGTAATGAATAATTTCACCATTCTCTAAGGGATATTCAATGTCTGCTTTTTTTTTTACCCATACACCAATAGGTGCCCTTCTTTGCGAGACATTGGAAAAACTCCCTGGTCTTTGTGGTTGAATCTGTGTTTGAAATTCACTGCTCGGGAAGTTAGACTCATGAACATTGAATTATCTGAGAAGTCCTTGGAAGGCAGGCGAAATGAGAGAGTCGTTTCAAACTTGTTCTACTGTGTGGTTGGGTTGTTTACCCTGCATGCTCGTGGTGCTCCATTCACATGCCCGTTTAATCCTAAAATCTCATTATGAAGTTTGTTCCTCCGTCTCCAGAATAACACTTGACCAGTCAGTTGATTTGGATTACGTCTTTTTTTTCAGAGGAGCAAAGTTCTTACTATTTTTATGGCTGTGGCTAAATGGCACCCTTTATTCCATGTAGTGCATCCATAGGGCTCTGGTCAAAAGTAGTGGCCTATAAAGTGGATAAGTTCCCATTGGGATACAAACCCATTTCTTTACACATGGTTATTTTGTCATTGAAGTTTTTTTCCAAGTGCATCATCATGGCTGTGTTAGCTAATGAGCAGAGATGATTTAAATATGTTAGTTTGGGATGAAACTAAGAGGAGAGAATAATCCTAGAACTGTCAGCTTCCCTCGGCATTGAAGATAAACCATCCATTAAGAAGGACTGTCCGGGATGGGACCAGAGTCTTTCTACTGAATGTGTCGACCCTTGCAATTCTTCCCATTTGGCTTTTCAACCAGACAACTCAATTAGAATGGCTCTCTTAAGTAACTTGGACCAATGACATTAATATTCACAATGCCATCCTACAATTTTGTTACAAAATTACAATAATTTCACATGAAAATGTAATGGTTTGTTGTCAATAACAGTACCATATAAATATCACACTTTCCATTTCTAAGGACAAGCTAGTTTTTCTAGTTTATGTTCAAGAAAAAAACAACACACACAGGTTATTTTCTTCAAAACGTAAATGCTCAATGGTGACTGCAGTTTCCAAATTCTGCCAAAACCAGAATTTGGAAAAAATGTTACCAAAACAGACAGTCTATGTTCATGTTGTGTTAAATGTTGGGTGGGGTATGATCATTGTGCCTCCATAACTTTCTCACTCATTATTCACGATTCATTCATGATTATCTGCAATCTTGGTAGCATCACCATTAATGTATAAGTGTTCAGAAACATATTATATTCTTATTTACAATAAAAGTGACTCCAAAGTGACACAAAACATTATTGCCCATTCATTTCCATTGGGCACAACGTCATCTGAAACACAACCAAAACAAACTGCAATGCATCCAACAAGTTTGTAGAGTCAAAAGCTTCATGTCGTCATTGCGTGCTAGTATAGGACCAAATACGAAACGTTTGACTACTTTAATAAATATACAAGTGTCGAAAATACTAATGACACCTTTAAATGGGGAGTGTATATAGGCCTAGTTTATAATGATGAGGTACGTGTATGAATCAGATTCAGATATTCACCTTTAAATGGAGCTCTTGATTGAATTTATTTTAGTATTAGAGCCCATCTTAAATGGAAGATAGCTGCGTGCGACTGGCCCTCTCTGCCAGTGCCCGATATGCTTGTTGCAATAGTCATCCCAGGACAGATTCTCAGTCTGTCTGCACTCATAAGACTTGATGCATCAAGGCAAGGCGTGCCGTACTGAGTCGTAGGCTACATGTGTTAACCGGGAGGGTGTTTTTCTAAAATAGTTTACAAGAGGGCCGGACTGCACCATTTGAAAGCCACAGCGTCAGAGCTATCATACCCAACAGCTTTTGCTGCTGTTTTCATTTTTGGCTATATTCTGTGTCATTGACGTCGGCATCAACTCACACAGGACAGGAGCGAGATCCGCTATAGTTTTGATCATGGGTGCGACTGAATCTACGCGTCCGGAGGGTAGCAGCAAGAGCGAGGACGGGGAAACTGTGGCGAATGAGGAAAGTGCGAACAATGTCCAGGATGGCGAGAGTATTGATGCGAAGGTAAAACATGTAATTATAGCAGACTGATGTATTAATAACTAACCAACGGGAAACATATTTATTTATCTACAGCATCATCAATTTGTAGCCTTTATATACCTAAATAGCAACAGTGGAATTTTTGGAGTGTTTTAAAGGAATGGACAGAGGATTGCATAAATAATCAACACACTGTTACATTCATTTAATGATAAATGTATCTTATTATTTATTCTTATCAAATGGTCGGTCATTATTAGCCTATTTTAATCAGATAATGTATTTATGTCTCCTGGTATTTAGTGAAAGGCTTCTATCGATCATTAAACCCACAACAATAATGAGGGGATGCTTCTCAACTCTGTGAAGTGTTATTCTGGTCGGGCTGCAGTGATAAGGCTTGTCATTCAGTTGATTGAAGTGAGTGAGCCCCAGTGCCAAATACTTAGTTTAACAAAAACACAACCAGTTGCAGTTGATACAGTATTGGTTTTATCTGCTAAGTATTCCACTGCATTCCAAATTATTTGAATTAATTAAAGTACTGTATTTTGGACACAGGAAATAGGCCTATATAAAATGCAAAGGTTTAAATGGTTCACAATTGGAAACTATCCAACTATTATGTTTCCAGAATACATATTGGCCATATCCATGACTAAAAAGAGAAGACGTTTTACAATCTGAGATTATACAATATACACTATATAGACAAAAGTATGTGGACTCCCCTTCAAATTAGTGGATTCGGCTATTTCAGCCACACCCGTTGCTAACAGGTGTATAAGATCGAAGTGCACAGCCATGTAATCTCCATAGACAAACATTGGCAGTAGAATGGCCTTACTGAAGAGCTCAGTGACTTTCAACGTGGCACCGTCATGCTAGAGCTGCCCCGGTCAACTCTAAGTGTTGTTATTGTTATTGTGAAGTGGAAACATCTAGGAGCAACAACGGCTCTGCCGGAAAGTGGTAGGCCACACAAGCAAACTGGAGTGATGAATCACGCTTCACCATCTGGCTATCAGACGGACAAATCTGGGTTTGGCGGATGCCAGGAGAACACTACCTGCCTCACTGCATAGTGCAACCAGTAAAGTTTGATGGAGGAGGAATAATGGTCTGGGGCTGTTTTTCATGGTTCAGGCCCCTTAGTTCCAGTGAAGGGAAATCTTTATGCTACAGCATACAATTACATTCTAGACGATTCTACGCTTCCAACGTTGTGGCAACAGTTTGGGGAAGGCCCTTTTCTCTTTCAGAATTACAATGCTCCCATGCAAAAAAGTGAGGTCCGTACAGAAATGGTTTGTCAAGATTGGTGTGGAAGAACTGTACTGGCTTGCACAGAGCCCTGACCTCAACCTTATCGAACACCTTTGGCATGAATTGGAGCGCAGACTGCGAGCCAGGCCTAATCGCCCGACCTCACTAATGCTCTTGTGGCTGATTGGAAGCAAGTCCCCGCAGCAATTTTCCAACATCTAGTGCAAAGCCTTCCCAGAAGAGTGGAGGCTGTTGTAGCAGCAAAGGGTGGACCAACTCCATATTTAATGCCCATGATTTTGGAATGAGATGTTTGACGATCAGGTGTCCACAAACTTTGATTCATGTAGTGTATCTCCATTGTAAAATGTGTTCTATTTTTGGTTCTAGATATGACTAGATTCAGTACACGTAGGCTATTCTTTTGTTTATTTCTATAGACTTTCTTAATTCCTAGGCTAACTCCAATAACATGGAGTCAATATAATGCTCACAATACATAGGCTATCATAACCATAGAGATCCTATTAAATAGTATTTGACCCAGTGTGTGGCTGTGGATTGACTGCACTGTTTGAATGGAATGTTGGCATATTGGCAGTTAATTTGAAACATTTATGGAATCATTCCTCTAAAGCTGTAGGGCTATTATGTTATTTTACACAATATCTTATCACAGCACTGGCAAACCATGGTTGACCAACTCCCTGACCACAATGGCTGATCTTTATACCATCATAAGAAGGTTCATGTCCATTCTAATAGTCTAATTCCTAATTCTATGACCATAGCTTATTTTTATTTGTCTTATTAGGCGACATATGACTTCAAGTCAATAGGCATGGTCAAAGACAGGGGAATACAGTACAACTCTGTAAGGGACCTGACTGTTCACATTCAAATCAAATTGTATTAGTCACGGTGCGCCGAATACAACAGGCGTAGACCCTACTGTGAAATGCTGAATACAACAGGTGTAGACCTTACTGTGAAATGCTGAATACAACAGGTGTAGACCTTACTGTGAAATGCTGAATACAACAGGTGTAGACCTTACTGTGAAATGCTGAATACAACAGGTGTAGACCTTACTGTGAAATGCTGAATACAACAGGTGTAGACCTTACAGTGAAATGCTGAATACAACAGGTGTAGACCTTACAGTGAAATGCTGAATACAACAGGTGTAGACCTTACAGTGAAATGCTGAATACAACAGGTGTAGACCTTACAGTGAAATGCTGAATACAACAGGTGTAGACCTTACTGTGAAATGCTGAATACAACAGGTGTAGACCTTACAGTGAAATGCTGAATACAACAGGTGTAGACCTTACAGTGAAATGCTTACTTACAAGCCCCTAACCAACAATGCATTTAAAAAATACGAATATGAATAAGAAATAAAAGGAACAAGTAATTCAATCACACATTGTGTCACTGCCCTTTTTGACACTTCTCTGCAAGTTAATATTTGGCTTTTGATTGTGTGTTGATATTATTCCGTTGCCTCTTAGCCAGGTCTTCCCTGGGATAAATATGTCATCCTCAGTGGGACTAACCTGGTAAAGAGATAGACCATCTTCTGTGTCATTGGAAAGTACATTTTTTGCATTATCATGGGCCAGTTTTTTTAACTTTCTACCATATTGTTTCAGTTGTTGGACACCATATAATAGAATTCCAGTGGAAAACGCTACTAGTGGAACGATGACCTTTCATTCTTAGATGTATCTAAGTTAAGCTTGGGTCCCTGAAGGGAGAGATATAGAATTTGACCTTATCTGCACTCTGTGTAGAGCTACATTGATTATCTACGTACTGTAACAATACATGATGAACTCTGCTGTGGATGTGCAGGAAGTCTGTTAGATGTGCCTTTGGGGAGACTCAAATTCATAAATAAATACTTTTGTTACACCTTGTAACTTTCGTGACTAAGCCGTTATACATTCCTCTAAATGTGCATGTGTAAATGAGCATGTGTAAATGAGCATGTGTAAATGAGCATGCTTATAAATGCTTAACAAACATTGATAAATACAATAATTCAATGCTTGTTTTTTTGGTTGGTATGTGAACACTGATAAATAGTTAATCAATGCATATTCACGATAAGTTATTACCAAACATGATCACTTCTACTTTCTTTTGTTATGATTTGATGATCAATTTCGATATTCTTTACGGAATTAAATGTAAACAACAGCAACGGCTTTGTTGCTGACAGCAGGTTTTGTCCTAAGAGCATTTTAGTGGGTTTCTCTCTCTTTCTCTCTGTGTGTGAGTGAGTATATGCTGTTTTAGAGGATCACTCCACAGCAGGGATGGATAAAATCATGAGTCAGCAGCAGCTATGATTCAGCCAACTGAGCCAAATGTATCTATAAATAGACAATGTATGCATCCCAAATGGCACCCTATTCCCTATTTAGTGCACTAATTTTGACCAAGGCCCATAGGGCTCTGGTCAAAAGTAATACACTAAATAAGGAATAGCAGGGTGCCATTTGGGACAGAACCTGAAGAGGTACTTAGTCTGTAGAAGGCTTCACTTTGCTTTACTCAGTGAAGACTGACGGCAAACCAGGGAAAGTAGCTGTGGGTTGTTCAGTCTGTCAGTAAAAGTCACGCGATTATGTCACAATGTAAAAGCAATGTCATGAAATGAAGAACCAATGTGCAATGTTTATTTTGCACCTTGTCTCATGCATATTAGTCCAAAAACAGTGTAGCAAGCATCACACATTACCATATTATAGAAATAAATGAAGGAAGACGTGTACTTTACTGTGTGTTTGGCAGCATTCTTTTTGTCCTGGAATGTTTTATTTTCTCATTACAATGTTATTATAATGTTATAGGTCAGCAGGACAACAAGGTCAAAACAATGCATGAATTGAGTGACTGGATCCCCAAACAGTGATGCAACATGGCGACTGAAACATTTAATTGTTTAATTTAATTTGACACCCCCCATGACCCCCCATGACACCCCCCATGCACATTTGCTTAGTTCATCGTTGTCTAGCTGTCATAGAATGGCGAGCATCATACTGTAGGTGTCTCCTCAAAATTCATTTCAACACAGCACAAAAGTTACTGTTAATTATCTGTGCCCGTGGTTCCCGTTAGTAACCCACATTTTCCAATATCACTTGTCTGAGGAGGTAAATTATCAGATTTCTAGAATGCAAAATGATCCTAACTTCATGGAGGACATCCTGTCTCCTGAGTTAAAAGCAATACATCATTTTACAAGATAACATGCTGTCCCCCCTTTCTCCCAAGGGAAATATGACTGAGGAAAGTGACTTCTCATACATTTAAGCTATGTTGTGTATAAGGTTGTCGTGTCTTTACTATCATTAAATGAAGACTTTTAGTTTTTATCAAAGATTCTCTGTAATTAGTATTACGTGATTAAATTGATTCATCATGTAACTGTAATTAACTAGGAAGTCGGGGGACCAAGGAAAATATTCAGATTACAAAGTTATAATTTTCCTAATATAACTTTCCAGATATTTTCATATCTGATCAATAGTCTTCTGAGTTAATTATTTATTTATTTTACCTCACGTTAGTCTCATTCCAAACATCATAAATTGTTGGTTATCTGCATGAACCCAGTCTTCACTATGAGTCATCCATACATCAATTGTCTTAAATCATTTATTTATTAACTAACTAAACAAACACAGAAGTGCACACACAAACAAACAAAGTAAATATGATTAAAGAAATGATAGGGGAATGTGCCCCTAGTGGGCTAAACCGGCATGGCGGCTTGGTGTACAAAAGGGAAGTGGGGGTCGACTGAGATAAGACAACACACAGTTGATAATTATAACAATTGAAATGCTAATCCTTTGCACATGAACCTTCACTCATTCAGGAACAATTGCAATCAATATATATATTTACGCTCAGTGTGTCGTCGGGGTCTCTGTTGAAAAGTTTGTTTCTGTTGGAGAGTTTGTCCTCCCTCTCTCTCGTGGTTAGAATGGATAGTTCAGAGTGACATTCATTCATGTTATTATGGATAGATGTTTCGGCGGTTGTCGGTCTTCGCGTTCAATGATACCGAATTCCTAGCTGCAGACTAGTAATTAATATTGAACGTCGCTGCACAGCTATTTTCAGGCCTCACCAGAGATGTACGATCCGGTTCAAGTCCAGATTCTGGCTGGGCAACTCAAGGACATTCAGAGACTTGTCCCGAAGCCACTCCTGCATTGTCTTGGCTGTGTGCTTAGGGTCATTGTCCTGTTGGAAGGTGAACCTTCACCCCAGTCTGAGGTCCTGAGCGCGCTGAAGCAAGTTTTCATCAAGGATCTCTCTGTACTTTGCTCCGTTAATCTTTCATCTGGCCCCTCTACCATAAAGACATGATTGGTGGAGTGCTGCAGAGGAACTCTGTCAGAGTGACCACCGGGTTCTTGACCAAGGCCCATCTCCCCCGATTGCTCAGTTTAGGAAGAGTCTTGGTGGTTCCAAACTTCTTCCATTTAGAATGATGGAGGCCACTGTGTTCTTGGAGACCTTCAATGCTGCAGACATGTTTTGGTACAGACATTTTTTTGTACCCCTCCCCAGATCTGTGCCTCGACACAATCCTGTCTCGGAGCTCTACGGACAATTCCTTTGGCCTCATGGCTTGGTTTTTGCTCTGACATGCATTGTCAACTGTGGGACCTTATACAGACGTGCCTTTCCAAATCATGTCTAATCAATTGAATTTATCACAGGTGGACTGCATCTGTTTTTTATTTATTTTTTATTTTACAAAAATTCAAAAATCCTGTTTTCACCTCTGACAATATGGGGTATTGTGTGTGGATTGAGGATGTAATGTAAAGCTCTGACAAAGGTTGTGAGGTCGATACGTAAGCTTATTAAAGAGCAGTGATACTATCAAGAGCAGTGTGTGGGATTCTTATTTTTTCTCAGAATAAGGCTGTACCGTAACAAAATGTGGAAAAGGGGAAGGGGTCTGAATTAGAGGTCGACTGACTAATCGGAATGGCCGATTAATTAGGGCCGATTTCAAGTTTTCATAACAATCGGTAATCTGCATTTTTTTGACACCGATTATGGCTGATTACATTGCACTCCACAAGGAGACTGCGTGACAGGCTGACTACCTGTTATGTGAGCGCAGCAAGGAGCCACGGTAAGGTGCTAGCTAGCATTAAACTTATCTTCTATAAAACAATCAATCTTCACATAATCACTAGTTAACTACACATGGTTGATGATACTACTAGTTTATCTAGCTTGTCCTGCGCTGCATATAATCGATGCGGTGCCTGTTATTTTGTCATTGAATCACAGCCTACTTCGCCAAATGGGTGATTTAACAAGCGCATTCGTGGAAAAAGCACTGTCTTTGCACCAATGTGTACCCAACCATAAACATCAATGCCTTTTTAAAAATCAATACACAAGTATATATTTTTAAACCTGCATATTTAGTTAATATTGCCTGCTAACATTCATTTATTTTAATTAACTAGGGAAATTGTGTCACTTTTCTTGTGTTCTGTGCAAGCAGAGTCAGGGTATATGCAGCAGTTTGAGCCGCCTGGCTCGTGGCGAACTGTGTGAAGACCATTTCTTCCTAACAAAGACCGTAATTCATTTGCCAGAATTTTACATAATTATGACATAATATTGAAGGTTGTGCAATGTAGCAGCAATATGTAGACTTATGGACGCCACCCGTTAGATAAAATACGTAACGGTTCCGTATTTCACTGAAATAATAAACGTTTTGTTTTCGAAATGATAGTTTCCGGATATGAACTAAGAACATATTAATGAACTAAGGCTTGTATTTCTGTGTGTTATTATAATTAAGTCTATGATTTGATAGAGCAGTCTGACTGAGCAGTGGTAGGCAGCAGCAGGCTAGTAAGCATTCATTCAAACTGCACTTTCGTGCATTTGCCAGCAGCTCTTCGCTGTGCTTCAAGCATTGCGCTGTTTATGACTTCAAGCCTATCAACTCCCGAGATTAGGCTGGCAATACTAAAGTACCTATTAGAACATCCAATAGTCAATGGTATATGAAATACAAATGGTATAGAGAGAAATAGTCCTATAATAACTACAACCTAAAACTTCTTACCTGGGAATATTGAAGACTCATGTTAAAAGGAACCACCAGCTTTCATATGTTCTCATGTTCTGAGCAAGGAACTTAAACGCTAGCTTTTTTACATGGCACATATTGTACTTTTATTTTCTTCTCCAACACTTTGTTTTTGCATGATTTAAACCAAATTGAACATGTTTCATTATTTATTTGAGACAAAATTGATTTTATTGATGTATTATATTAAGTTAAAATAAGTGTTCATTCAGTATTGTTGTAATTGTCATTATTACAAATATATATATATAAAATATATATATATATATAAAAATCGTCCGATTAATCGGTATCGGCGTTGAAAAATTATAATCGGTTGACCTCTAGTCTGAATACTTTCTGAATGCACTGGTATATCTAAAATGTTCCCTTCTCCATTTTAGTTACTCCAAAAGAATGGACAGATCTCAGGACTGAGTGAAAAAGCAGAGGACAAGACTGAGGAGGTCAATGTCCTGTGTGACGACGGAGTCGTTACAGAGGGTGAGTCATCACAGTTTGGAAGAGCTTTAGTTTGTGTGTGTCTGTATGAGAAAGGATTTGCTTTTGGTTTCTTGATAAAGAGTTCAATTGTTTCCTCAAGTTTTTACAATGTTATGATATTGGTTAACACTTCACATTAAGCTTTATAGGGGGCTGTAAAGAGTTAAGTAGTTTATAATTATTAGCTATTCATATGAATCAGGCAATTAGCCCGTAATTGAACAGTTTTGAGTAATGCATATTTGTTTCTCATTACAGTTGGTGAGGCAAATTCATCTATCGTTTCTCAGAAAGAGGACATTCCGGAGATGATAGAGACTCTCACAGAGGAGGTACCTCCTCTGGAAAACACAGACAGTGATGGCAAGGAATCACCGGATGTAGACGACGAAGCATCAACAAATGAGACTGAAACAGAAGTTAAATTGAATGAAGTCAATGATAGTTTTAAAAAGTTCTTCAGTTCAATTGGTTTAAAATTCACATTGAAAAAAGACTCTGACACAATACCAGAAGTGAGCCCTAAGAAAGAAGAGGGCGAAGCACGTACTCCCGAAGACAGCAAGGATACAGAGGAGACCACTATAGATAATGCTGAGGAGAATACTGGGCAGAGCACACCTGAGGATCTGACTGATGATACGATAAAAGAATGTGTTGGCCATACACCAGAGCTTGTAGATGATACAATAGAAGCAAATATTGACGAAGCACCGAACAACGTTGTTGCTGATTCACCAGTGGAACCGGCTGATGATTCTACCTCTCACCCTACGATGACGGACCTCACATTTGAAGAGTTCCATAATGAAACCACCAAGGAACAGACCACTGAAATGATAGAATCAAAGGAGGAAATCACACCTGAAGAAGTGGCACAGGCAGAGGGAGAGGCCCCACCCACACCCATTCCTATAGTTGAGGAAATGTCTCCATTTAAACGTTTCTTCCTGACAGGAAAAATACACAAGCAGGTCAAGCAACCCATGAAACAACCCAAGGAGGAACCTAAGGAGGAAGTCATGGAAGAAGTCAAGGAAGAAGAACCCAAGACAGAACCCAAGGAAGAAGTCAATGAGGAACCCAAGGACGAAGTCAATGAGGAACCCAAGGACGAAGTCAATGAGGAAGTCATCCCTACTGAAGAGACAGACACACCAGCACCAACCATTCCGGATGTTGAAGAAGAAATTATATCCCCGATTAAGAAGTTTTTCACCACGGGAATCTTCGCTGGTTTAAAGAAAAAGAAAACACATTTAGGAGAGGAAACGCCCAAAGATGAAACTGTTGAGAAAGAACACGAACTGCAAAGCATTGACAAACAGGAGTATGTAAACACACCAGAGGAAGCTGGTCTTGAGCAAGAACAAACAAAAGACGAGATCAGTCCAGATGTTGAGACAATACCGGTCATTGAGGGGATACAAAATGAGAATGAAGTTCAAGAGACAGGAACAGATTCCCTGATGGCTGAGACATCCAATGTACCTGAACTGATGATGAGTAATGTCCCTAAAACTAGTGACAACAGAGAGGATGTCCTTGAAGAGCAGCCAGCTACTGAGGAATTACAGACAATTATCTCAAATAGAGCTGAACTTCTTAGCTTTCAAGAGGAAGCTAAAAGTCAAGGAAGTTCAGTCCAGGATATTCTTGAAGAGCAATCTCCTTCTTTGGGATTTGTAACAGTTTTAACAAATGAAGCTGAAACAAATGAAGACAAACTTAGCTCTCAAGAGAAAGCTAAAAGCCAGGTAAGTCTTGAAGGACAGTTTCATTCATGGGGATTCGTCACAGTCACAGAACATGTTCCTGAAGAGGAGCCAGCTCCTGAGATATTACTGACAGTTACCTCAAATGAAGCTGAAACAAATGAAGCCAAACATCTTGACTCGCAAGAGAAAGCTAAAAGCCAAGGAAGTCCAGTCCAAGAAGAACAGTCTCCTTCTTTGGGATTCCACACAGTTATCTCAAATGAAGCTGAACTTCTTAGCTCACAAGAGAAAGCGAAAAACCAAGGAAGTCCACTCAGGAAGCTCTTATATGGGGCTGGTTTGAAGAAGCTTTCTAGGAAGCGGAGAGGCAAGAAATCAGATGAGTTGACCAGGTCTGGTGAGCATGTTACTGAGGATTTACTGTCATCCACAGAGTCAGAGGAGTACCAGAGAGGAGAACAACATCCTGCCTCTTCAACAGAAGAATTAGCAGCAGAGCAGGTCAAAATGTCTGCTCTGTTAGGGTCAAGCCACGAATCAGATAGTGATGTAACCTCTGACAGTGAAAGGAAAAAGGATGGCACCTGGACTTCTTTCAAAAAGCTAATGACGCCCACAAGATGTCCCAAAAGATCTTCTGAGAGTGAGGATGAGTTAGCACATGAGGAGCCAAAACAAAGTGAAGGAGAGCAGGTACTAGAACGTTTCACAGAAGAGACCAAAAAGAAAGTAGAAATATCTGTTTCTTGGGAGGCCCTCCTATGTGGATCTGCAAAGAGGAGGGGAAGAAAAACATCTGACTCAGAGGAGGAAGCACCCATGAATGAAGGTGAAACACTAAGTGAACCTGGAAACACTGCAGAGTCTCCACTGGACAGTTCTCAGGAGGGAGGTTATGAACATTTGACCTCTTCCCCTGAAGAGGCTGTAAGTCCCTTAGGGAGTGAAGGGGGGTCAACATGGAAATCCCTTAAAAAGCTGGTCACCTCAAATAGGAAGGCAAAAACCGAGGAGGCCAGCAAAGTTAGCTCACCAGAGCAGGTGGCATCTGACAGCGAAATCACCAAAGAGGAGTCTTCATTTTCTCTAAAGAAACTCATCCCTGGACGCAAAAAGCAAAAGCATGGAGGAAAGCAGGAACCAATATCTTCTGACGAGGCAGATAAAGGTGTTGGATCGGATGATGAGGAGGACTCTGAAACACCAGCAGTGGTCCCCATGTCTGAGTTTGATGCAGAAGACCTAGGAGAGAAACACATAATATTAACTGAGGCTGTTATAGAAACTCCATTACACATTACAGAAGAAATAACCCAGCCAGATGTCTCTAGGCTGGTCACCGAATCGGCCATACCCAAAGACACCCTGCCCACTGAAGCAGAGAAGGCTCAAGCCAAAGATACTGTGGAGCAGTTGGCCCCATCAACATCCCCCACTGCTACAAAAGACTTTGAGGACCTTACGGAATTCATAAGTAAACATCAGCAACTCAGTGATATACCTGAGGAAGGCGTAATAGAGGAGACCATTGCCACACAAGTGTCCACTGCTGAAGAAGCCACTCGAGACGATACCATAGCCGAGGACCTAATCGAGTTGACATCTGAAGCAGTCACTGCCCCAGAACCTCTAGATGATGAATCAACAGAAATGGTTTCAGCAGTGTCACAGCTGACAGAGGAGTCTCCCAAAACATCAGGCAACACAACACCTGTGCCTGCAGAATACGAGTTGAAAGACACAGAGGTACTTCTGCATGAGGCTGTTGAAACCATTAACAGAACCCCAACTCTCTCATCGGTAATTACAAAAGACCCGCACTTGGAAGCAGTTACCGTTTCAGTTTCTCCACAAATATTACAGACACCAAAAGAGACGGAAGCAACAGTTTTGACAGCTCATGAAAAATCAGACGCAGTTACAATCTGCACAGGTGAAGAGTCGCAACAAATAGATGCTGTTGATGAAAGCCCAGTGACTCATGTGGTGGAGTGTCCATTAGAAGTCAGAAAGGTAGTACCCACAGAGTTGGCACCTGAGGAAACTGAAGAGTCTGGTGCTGTAAGAATCACTACAGATGAGGTACACAAAACTGAAGATGAATCAATTCCAATCATGCATATAGAAATTGAAAAGGACCAACAAACAGAATTGGTAAACGAGTTAGAAGAGGTAAGACCAGTACTTGTAGCCACTGTTAATTCAGAAGAGGGTGTAGCTCAGGTTGAAGGAAAGGCCATAGCAGAAGACACTCCACAGCCTGATACAGAGCGCCTGGAAGTGTCGTTTACAGACAAACTTGTTTTCACACAGGCTCTCACGGAGGCCACTCTTAAAGAAGAAAAAGAGGAATTCATGGATGTTTCGGAGGATTCTGCAGACATGGAGAATGCACCAGTTGCAGAAACAATCACATGTGATGTTCAAGATGTCGCTACTGCAATGCCTGACGTTCTGAAGTTAGAATCATCAAATGTTTTGGAATCTTTAATTGGCATAGTGGCACCTGAAGTAGAATCCCCAGAGAAAATGGATCGTGTGGGTGCTCTAAGCCCACTTGTAGACTCTTCTATGGTTCAGACACTAAAGAAAGGGGACATGGTTGTGAGGAAGAATGTGCCATCAGCACAGTTTGTTGATGGTCTTGAGATCCGAGTACAAGTGACGGATGCAGAGATAAAGTCAGCTGAAGAAACTATTGAAACAGTGCTTGAAGTTAGCTCAACTGATGTCAATGATCACGAGACTCTAGTACAACAGGTGAACGCTGAGATTGAATCAGCTGAAGCAAATGTTGATGCAGTTTTTGAGGTAGTCTCAACTGATGTCAATCATCACAAGACTCTAGTACAACAGGTGAACACTGAGATTGAATCAGCTGAAGCACATGTTGAGACAACCCTTGAGTTGGGCTCAACTGATGATCACGAGATCACAGTACAAGTGGCGGATGCAGAGATAAAGTCTGCTCAAGTAATTATTGAGAATGTGCTTGAAGTTGGCTTAACTGATGTCACTGATCATGAGATCAAAGTACAAGAGATGGATGTAGTGATTGAATCATGCGATGTAATTGTTGATGCAGTTCTTGTGGTCTTAACTGATGTCAAGGGTCATGAGATCCAAGTGCAAGTGACGGATGCAAATGCTGAGATTGGGACAGCTGAAGCGATTCTGGAGACAGCACTTGAGGTGGTTTCTTCAACCGATGTTATGGAAGTCATAGACATTTGTGACAAAATGGAGGACAAAGGAGAGGGTGAGAATGCCATTGAGAATATTAGAGAGGCCATGTTTGAAGAGGAAAGCAGTATTATAACTCAAGAAATACTCCAACATGTACAGCAGAACTTCTCAGAAGCTGACTCCAATGTTGTACCACAATCAAGTGAAAAGGCTGAAATTGAATTAACGAGTGAAGCTGAAGTTTCTAAATCACCAGAGGGTATACCAGTGGTGGCAGTTACAGATGCTCAAGGATGTACAGGTGTAGCTGCACAGGTGCAAAATAAAATTCACTTATTTGAAAACTACGTAGAACTTAATACTCAGGGAAATGCGCACAAACCTTCAGATAAAGAAACTGAGCCCTCAATTTCTCTCAAAGTTGATACAGTATGTGAGGATAGAACAACTCCAGAGACATTTGCAGAGTCTACTTTCGAGGTTGACAAAGTACCAGATGACATAGTTCCCAATACATTTGTAGAGTCCTGTTTGCAGTCAAATATGCAAGAAGTTTATGCAACGGAGGCTGAATTTATTATTGTGTCCGAAGTAGATTCAGACTCTACCAGTGGGCATGAGAAAGAACTGGTTGGAATGGTAGTCCAATCAGCAAAGGAATCAGTTGAATCATTTGAAAAGAGACTATCTATTGAATCCCATGTCCATATCCATCTTCACATTGAACCCAGAGACGCTGGAGTGGTGTCTGCGGGATTGGATTCACCACCACTTGCTATTTGGCCACCTCCAAGTACTAGTGCAGTGAACACGGATAGCTGTCTGAAAGAATCAATAGAAATTGCAAGTACTACTGCAAAAAGTGCTGTGAATACTGACTGTGTTCCAACAGAATCAATGGAAAGTACTCAACTTTGTGAAGTCAGTCAAATTGAGCAAACAGATGACACTGCACCTCCTGTGCCACTGCATACCCCTCCAGTGCCACTGCATACGACTCCAGCACCACTGCATATCCCTCCAGCACCACTGCTTGCGACTCCAGCACCACTGCATACCCAAACTGAACTAGTGGTGTGCACCCCAAACCCTGAAGCAGAACAGGTAATGATGAATGCAGAAGAGTCTATCCTACACACAGAGGACGAGAATGACCAAGAAGTGTGGCTGGATGCTGAGGAAGATTTTGGCACAGTAAAATCCCATGTCTTAGAAGTTCTGAGCAACACAATAGGTGGAGGAGTAGAGGAGATGCTGCAGGGCAGTGAAGAGGTCTTTGATATTGCACTTGAGCCTCAAAGCTTTCAATCTATAAGTGAAAAGAAATAAGACTGCAGCCATTCCAACAAACGGATGTTTTTATGAACTGGTAAGTCAGTCCTTTTATTTCTCGTTATATTATTTTTGGTTTTAAGTACTTGAAGGAGTATACTGAAATAATGTCCTCCTGAATTGTTTCTGTCCTTTTTCATTCAACAAGCTAAAAGAGTGCTGGACTACCAAGGAACCCCTGAAAGAGAAGGTAGAAGTCCATACGCGAATGATGACCCACCACAACGGAGGTAAAGCTGCATCCATCCTGACTTCCATTACCAAGCACACTTTTGCATCTTAGAGACCTTCTTCAGCTCTTTGAATACATTCACTTTAGTTGCAATGCTATTATATCGGTATGTCTGTTAAGTACTTGTACCTCTTTGAATACAATTCTTGTTCCTTTTTATGTCACATTATCTGAAGTTGGAGGTACGATAATGTATATATTATTCATGTTTGAATTAAGACAATTTGTCCTTCCCTTTGCATCAGATAAGTTTATTTTACACAGAGTATCTGAGTTTAATTTTCTTTACTCAAATTGTAATTCGTGGATTGAACAGTAGTCTAACATTTATTTGTATCAACATATAATACCCTCACATTACATTCAATACAGGACATATTTACCCACTGCTCACCAAAAGAATGCAAAGACAAACTGTGATTAGATATACAGGTATGTAGATTTGTTCGGGATCTTTCTGTGTTTTATCAGTCTTCTGTCAGACAATAAATGTTTGCTCAAATCAGCACATGCTGGTAATATAACATTTGCTCAGAGATGTGTAGTGACTAGAATTTTTATCACATTGCATTTGCATGAATGAGATCATTCCTCTAAACATTGCCATTGATCTTCATCATCTTATGGAATTATATAGTTGAATTACTATATGCAAAGTTTGCAAACTATGCACTGTAATGGTTAGTTGACACAGACCAAAATACTGATACAAAACGCATATTTTATCACTAGTTGCATCTGAAAGACAAAACTATATTTGTGTATTCATTTCTTTGCCTGTGAACATATATATAAAGCTATTTTGTTAACAAGTCACATATACTGGCTTTGTTTGTCTATAACTACAAGTATATTTGGTAAGTTTAATTTCAGATTTTAAAACTATTGCAGAACATAGCCTTATTGAATGCTTATGCAATGTCATGATGGCAGCTTGTTTTTACCCTTGCAATAGTTTCAATGTGTGTATGTGTATTGTTTTTACCCTTGCAATAGTTTCAATGTGTGTATGTGTATTGTTTTTACCCTTGCAATAGTTTCAATGTGTGTATGTGTATTGTTTTTACCCTTGCAATAGTTTCAATGTGTGTATGTGTATTGTTTTTACCCTTGCAATAGTTTCAATGTGTGTATGTGTATTGTTTTTACCCTTGCAATAGTTTCAATGTGTGTATGTGTATTGTTTTTACCCTTGCAATAGTTTCAATGTGTGTATGTGTATTGTTTTTACCCTTGCAATAGTTTCAATGTGTGTATGTGTATTGTTTTTACCCTTGCAATAGTTTCAATGTGTGTATGTGTATTGTTTTTACCCTTGCAATAGTTTCAATGTGTGTATGTGTATTGTTTTTACCCTTGCAATAGTTTCAATGTGTGTATGTGTATTGTTTTTCTTTTGACTTCTTGTAACAAATGATGTAAACCTGATAACCTTTGTAGAAATTATATATTCCAGGTAATGTGATATTAACTCATATCTAAATGCAAAACATAAGAGTTGCATGAACATTTTTATATTTCAAAGCTGTTAATGAAATAAAATGCTAATCTTTTTATTACGATGTTAAACATTTGCACAACTGTTTTGTCATATACAGTTAAAGTCAGAAGTTTACATACACCTTAGCCAAATACATTTAAACTAAGTTTTTCAGAATTCCTGACATTTAAACCTAGTAAAAATTGCCTGTCTTAGGTCAGTTAGGATCACCATCTTACTTTAAGAATGTGAAATGTCAGAATAATAGTAGAGAGAATGATTTATTTCAGCTTTTGTTTCTTTCATCACATTCCCAGTGGGTCAGAAGTTTACATACACTCAATTAGTATTTGGTAGCATTGCCTTTAAATTGTTTAACTTGGGTCAAACGTTTCGGGTAGCCTTCCACAAGCTTCCCACAATATGTTGGGGGAATTTTGGCCCATTCCTCTTGACAGAGCTGGTGTAACCGAGTCCCCAAAAAAAAGCACATGCTTTTTGAGTTCTGCCCACACATTTTCTATAGAATTGAGGTCAGGGCTTTGTGATGGCCACTCCAATCCCTTGACTTTGTTGTCCTTAAGCCATTTCGCCACAACTTTGGAAGTATGCTTGGGGTCATTGTCCATTTGGAAGACCCATTTGCAACCAAGCTTTAACTTCCTGACTGATGTCTTGAGATGTTGGTTCAATATATCCACATAATTGTCCGGCCTCATGCCATCTATTTTGTGACGTGCATCCGTCCCTCCTACAGTAAAGCACCTCCACAACGTGATGCTGCCACCCCCGTGCTTCAAGGTTGGGATGGTGTTCTTCGGCTTGCAAGCATCCTCTTTTTCCTCCAAACATAACGATTGTCATTATGCCCAAACAGTTCTGTTTTTGTTTCATCAGACCAGAGGACATTTCTCCAAAAAGTATGATCTTTGTCCCCATGTGCAGTTCCGAACCGTAGTCTGGCTTTTTATGGCAGTTTTGGAGCAGTGGCTTCTTCCTTGCTGAGCGGCCTTTCAGGTTATGTCGATATAGGACTCGTTTTTACTGTGGATATAGATACTTTTGTACCTGTTTTCTCCAGCATCTTCACAAGGTTCTTTGCTGTTGTTCTGGGATTGATTTGCACTTTTCGCACCAAAGTAGGTCCATCTCTAGGAGACAGAACACGTCTCCTTCCTGAGCGGTATGATGTCTGCGTAGTCCCATGGGGTTTATACTTGCATACAATTTTTTGTACAGATGAACGTGGTACCTTCAGGAGTTTGGAAATTGCTCCCAAGGTTGAACCAGACTTGTGGTCTATTCCCCCCCCACCCCCTCTAAAGCCATGCATTTTCCAAGATGTTTAAAGGCAGTCAACTTAGTGTATGTAAACTTCTAACCCACTGGAATTGTGATATAATTCATTGCAAGTGAAATAATCTGTAAACAATTGTTGGAAAAATGACTTGTGTCATGCACAAAGTAGATGTCCTAACCGACTTGCCAAAACTATAGCTTGCTAACAAGACATTTGTGGAGTAGTTGAAAAACAAGTTAATGCCTCCAACCTAAGTGTATGTAAACTTCCGACTTCAACTGTAGATATTGGCAGGACCCCGAGCTGTCCTCCGAGCCAGATAAAGGGTTTTACATACAACTTGAAGGATCACTCCGAGCCTCTCAGGGCCTTTCTTACATACAAGTTATGGTTCTGTCACTATGGTTCTACCTATACTAAATAAAGCAAGACACGTACAGTACTTACAATATGGAATTAAGTTTACTCCACTTTATTTTAAAAATCAAAACACACAAGATTTCACACAGGAGATGACAGCTGTCACTACATTGAAGTGCTGTTGATCTTCATGGATCACATCGTGAACCTGAATAACATTTGACATGGTAAGACCATAGACAATTAGCATCTTCTGAATAACATTTGACATGGTAAGACCATAGACAATTAGCATCTTCTTATTGACCTGAAGCTCTAATAGGGCTCAGCTCCTTACAGACCAGTCACTGGGTTCATGAGACATTGGATTGGTTGTTTGAATTATCATACAGTTTGCTAGAATGAAGACAAACAGAAATGTATATCTCCAAATAAATAAATAAATAAAATACAGTTAATCAATACACATAGGCAATTTTAACTTTAAATACAAACAAACTCAAGCATATAAAGCCCCAAACACCATTTATGTATTAATGAGTACATTTGGATACATATTTTGAACAGAACTCCAACAGTTACAAAGTGAGCTAGTGAGACATTTCCTCCCTCGGTTGGCTATCAGTTACATTTTGTGGCGCAGACACTGGTGATTTGCTTAAATGTGAACTTCTTTTTAGCCTCACTCCACCAACCAAAATCCTGTCTTCTACAGTGATATTTCTCAATTTGTATCAAGGCTCTGTCCTTTCATTGAAAATGTGTTACTTCTTGCAACGCAACACCTCACCGCACGACTCCTTTCCCACGTGTGACCTACTTGTATGTATGTACTGACATGCATGTGTAACTGATAGATGACCACACACTACGTTTTTACATTTATGTCAATTGTAAAGTCTTTTTTGTTATGTGTAAGACCCCTGTAAGACCAGCTGTTGTTGGCTAATGTGGATCCTAATCAATCAAATCCCATTCCATCGTTGCAAGTGTTTAACGAACAGTAAGTCTACCGTAGTTGTGCCATTTTCTTATGTTCAGTAAGTTACATTCTTTGGGGTCAAAGCTTAGGATTCTTTTCAATGTCTTGTTCATTATGATCATAATGTAATGTACTTACATAAATAGGTATCTGTTAGGCTTTTTCTTAACCTTAAATCTGTATTTTAGCATCGCTGATGAAGCTCTTCAGAAAATCATTCTGCCAACTTCAAACAACACCTGAAGAAACCAAACCAAAAGATTAGTGAGAGGATATAAAAAATTTAATGATAAGGCTACATTTAGTTCTTTATAATGCTAGAAACAATATATTCTTAAATCATAACCATCATCATCACCAGAACATTAACCATGTAGTTATAGAGGTTTGTGCGCGTTGGGGTTTCTGACCTCGATAGTGATGAGGATGACGATCATCCACTCCAGCCTCAAGCTGTGCTTCTCACTCAAGTGGTTCCTCATTAGGTCTGTCAGCTCAGTGCAGTGCTGCAGTTTCTCATTCACTACCTGAAAAACAAGAGGACAACAGGCAACTGTAGGCCCCAATGCTGCAAATGGATTTCAATGCCACTATAATTTCTTGCATAATGACAAGCATTTTTTAAGGTTTGCTGCCTATGACTAAAGTGGACTATATCACAGAAGAAACAACATATCTACATTACAAGTAATTCTGCATCTGCTTCCAAATCAAATATTATCAAATATGATCCATAAACTCATACTAACGATGAATAAGACACAGACCATATGTAAAATATATGCACCCATGACAGTAAATCGCTTTGGATAAAAGCATCTGGTAAATGACATATAATTATTATTATATTATAGCCCCCCCCCCTACCTTGACCCGGCGGTTGATGTTGAGGAACTGACACGTCTTGTCATAGAGCATCTCCAGGTTCTCTCTGTCCCAGTAGAAGTCTGGTGTGATCAGCAGGTCAGAGCTCAGGTTGATACAGTGTCTGGAACAACATAACAGCAGGTCAGAGCTCAGGTTGATACAATGTCTGGAACAACATAACAGCAGGTCAGAGCTCAGGTTGATACAGTGTCTGGAACAACATAGCAGCAGGTCAGAGCTCAGGTTGATACAGTGTCTGGAACAACATAACAGCAGGTCAGAGCTCAGGTTGATGCAGTGTAAAATGTAATACAACTCAGTTTGTTCAAATGTTTTATAAAACAAGAGTAGGGCTGAACCCAAATATTCGACTGGTTGATAGGCTGTTGGACGACCAATATATATATTTTTTTAGTCGAGCAGTAGCAAAGAAATAAATAAATACACAGTTTGGACACACCTTTATTTGTACTATTTTCTACATTGTAGAATAATAGTGAAGACATCAAAACTATGAAACACATATGGAATCATGTAGTAACCAGAAAAAGTGTTTTATATTTGAGATTCTTCAAAGTAGCCACCCTTTGCCTTGATAGCTTTGCATACTCTTGGCATTCTCTCAACCAGCTTCACGAGGAATGCTTTTCCAACAGTCTTGAAGGTGTTCCCACATTATGCTGAGCACTTGTTGGCTGCTTTTCCTTCACTCTGCAGTCCAACTCATCCCAAACCATCTCAATTGAGTTGAGATCAGGTGATTGTGGAGGCCAGGTCATCTGATGCAGCACTCCATTACTCTCCTTCATGGTCAAATAGCCCTTACACAGCCTGGAGGTGTGTTTTGGGTCATTGTCCTGTTGAAAAACAAATGATAGTCCCACTAAGCGCAATCCAGATGGGATGGAATATCGGTGTGGTAGCATGCTGGTTAAGTGTGCCTTGAATTCTAAATAAATCACTGACAGTGTCACCAGCAACGCACCCCCACACCTCCTCCATGCTTCACGGTGGGAACCACACATGCGGAGATCATCCTACTCTGCATCTCACAAAGACACGGCGGTTGGAACCAAAAATCTCAAATTTGGACTCATCAGACCAAAGGACAGATTTCCAATAGTCTAATGTCCATTGCTTGTGTTTCTTGGCCCAAGTAAGTCTCGTCTTATTATTGGTGTCCATTAGTAGTGGTTTCTTTGCAGGAATTCGATCATGAAGGCCTGATTCATACAGTCTCCTCTGAACAGTTGATGTTGAGATGTGTCTGTTACTTGAACTCTGTGAAGCATTTATTTGGGCTGCAATCTGAGGCAGTTAATTGCTGACTTCTGAGGCTGGTAACTCTAACTTATCCTCTGCAGCAGAGGTAACTCTGGGTCTTCCTTTCCTGTGGTGGTCCTCATGAGAGCCAGTTTCATCATAGAGCTTGATGGTTTTTGAGACTGCACTTGAAGAAACATTCAAAGTTCTTGAAATGTTCCACATTGACTGACCTCCATGTCTTAAAGTAATGGTAGACTAATGTAAGTAATGGTAGAATTTTTACATAGTTGGCAATGGCAATATAAGTTACTTTTAGGTTTGTATCATTTACACTTGGATAGAATTTTGATGAACCACATGACAATGATTTTGAGAAACAAAGACGTAGTATAAATGAAATTAAACTGTTCCACGAAAATGTGCATATGAAAACCATAACTGGTATGCAGATCGGTAGAAATGGCAAGATAAATTGGCATTCCACATGAAAAAGTTTGCAGACTCCACGTGTAGCCTATTACTGACATCTTCAGGAGAGTAGTGGCAGAATCTGCAAAAGCCAGTAGGAGCGGGAGGAGGATAGTCGGGACAGGTTAAGGTTTTTATCTTCTGGTCATCTTGATCTCTGGCTCCCTCTTGAGCAATTTCTGTCTTACTTCATTAAACAGTGAGCTTAAAGCATCAGACAAGCTCAATGTATACATAATTGATTTCATTAAAACACAGTGACTATATATGGAGAGAAAAAAAACACGTTTTAAAATGTTTACCAATTGATTGGAACAGACGGCTTTCGGTCGACCAAGATTTGTTTTAGTCCAGGACAGCCCTAAATAAGAGTCACAGCTTTAAATTGACTTTACCTCAAAGAAAAGAGTTCTCCGATCTTCTGCATAACCTCTGCTCTGGACAGCTTTATTTTATTCCCAGATTTCAGCATCTGAATGGGAAGTGCATATAATCTAGTCATTTGGGAGGAACCTCTGGCAAATGATTTTTACAGCGACAAACAATTTGTAATGATAATTTTACGTGATTCTCTACTCAAGATTTGAGATGATTGTTTCTCAAGTGCGGAGATCCAAACTGTACACAGATTATTGTTAACCTACCTCTGGAATTGACTGAATCGACTCCACAAAGTCATCCAAAGCCACCTCCCATATGGCCAGTTTCACTGAAAAAACCCCCAGACAGACGGGAGAGCAGTATCAGACTGTAAGGATAAATCACCACAGTAGTGTATATACACCTGGACCGTTTAACAGTAATGCTATGTTTCATACATTAACAAAAAACAGTAACATGAAAAAGGTTCCAGCTAACCTGACAAAGAAAGGGCATTTGAAAATGCAAATTTATCCAGCACGGCCTCGTCAGGATCTATTTCACTGTTCAGCAGGAAGTTACCACGTTGTAGCTTTGAGTTTCCCCTGGGTTGAACAAAAGACACTGATCACTAAAGACAACAATTGACAACAAATTGTGCCCTATCCCAGGAGAGTAATACAATTGTTATCATCCAAATGAAAACTAAATAAACGATAAATGTTAAAGACATATCATATTAAGTAATTTATTTTTCAGAAATCTACAATTACATTTTACTGTAATCCATATAACATGATTGAAACTGCAATAATTGATCTGTAACGACCAACCATATCAGGTGACGTACTCTCCAATAGTGTAGTTGATCTCTTCATTTTCCCAGTGGACCAGAGCTACCTCGTAGGGATGAATCTCATGCCGCTCCAAGAGCCTCATCACTTTCTTCATCTGAAAAACAAAGCAGTTCAATAGCAAGAAATGTCATTATTGATCTGTAACTGACAATATCTGCAGCTCCCTCTACAAATCACCTGCTAACATGCTGACCACACCACTGGCATTGCAAAATAAATGTACACATACATGTTATTCAATCATTGCGCCCACACTGCTCGCAAGCGTCTGCGCGGCCAGGCGCTTGGTTCTATTTGTGACGCTCAAAGCGCTCCCAAGTCCTGCCTCTCCCATCTCCTCATTGGTTTTTATGAGCATATACCCATATGGGTGATTGAAAGGTGAACTGACGTCCGCACTCAGTTCATCTTTTGTGGTAATGCACCATAAAGTTGGTTGCCAACTATCAAATAAAGTCCAAAAAAGAAGAAGCCTGAAGGAAGGAGGAGATATGACGAGAAATTAAATTTGGTTTACCGTTTTATCTGTGGATTAATTGTCGGAGTAGAGGAGCTTGTGCATTTCAGCTAAAATAACAACCCAATGTGTATATCCCTGGACAAATGTGCTAGCAACAGCAAGCTAGCTAACTAAATTGCCATACATGTTTATTGCTTTTTGACCTGTCCCCAAATTAAAATAATTGGTTCAGAGTTTGTTTTGATATTTCAACCTGTGTGTCCTGATCGTGTCTGGTGTGGGTGAACAAAATCAACTTTTGCCCATGCGGTTTGGTCAGCATGTTAGACTACCTGGTTCAAGAGAACCACAACTTCCCTTAGTGATTTTTAAGCGAGTGTAATGTGATCTTTTTTTGTTATTATCAGAACTATAATTACTATTGTGACTTCTTATGTGCAATAGGATCAGAATTCTTCTTACGGTTTTCTCTTCAACATTCCAAAAGACCACTGATCCCTCCCTAGAAGTAAAAATGGCTTAATTAATTCACACTCAAGACATAACAATAAGCTGTGTAAAAGACATAAAAAGACATAACAATAAGCTGTGTAAAAGACATAACAATAAGCTGTGTAAAAGACATAACAATAAGCTGTGTAAAAGACATAACAATAAGCTGTGTAAAAGACATAACAATAAGCTGTGTAAAAGACATAACAATAAGCTGTGTAAAAGACATAAGACATAACAATAAGCTGTGTAAAAGACATAACAATAAGCTGTGTAAAAGACATAACAATAAGCTGTGTAAAAGACATAACAATAAGCTGTGTAAAAGACATAAAAATACATAACAATAAGCTGTGTAAAAGACATAACAATAAGCTGTGTAAAAGACATAACAATAAGCTGTGTAAAAGACATAACAATAAGCTGTGTAAAAGACATAAAGACATAACAATAACATACAGAAAAAAAAGAGGACATACCTGAAGAAGAACATTGTTGCATTATCACTGGGTTTTTGGGCATTGTCAGTGCATATTACGAGTGCATTTGAGGCATCTGAAATTAAAATATATTATAATCAAAATGTGTCTTTTGTTACATTGCACAGCCATGAAAAGAGTAAGCAATTAGCCTACAGTATCCATGAAGTAAAGTAAAAAGGTGTTGGCCTACCTCTTGGTAAATCTACTTCGTAGAAGCCGTGGGCTATGAGGTCATGGCAGAGTGTTGGCAGATGGTACTGGTCTGCTGTTGCATAGGCAATGCACTGCATCATATCCTATGGGGTCAGATTGAACATTGATTCAAACATTGTTAATGACATTTTAACCCCACATTATCAAGAATCAGAATTGGGTGATATCAGATGTTAAGATAGGGCTCAAGTCTATATGCTCTGATGTGTGTGGGTCTGTACTGTCCCTGTATGTACCTCATACAATTTCCTCACTAGGCATCAATAAAATCTATTCCATTCACACGTCCATTCAGCCCACCATCCATCCATTCGTTCATTTATTAAGCATCTCCCAGTCCCCTAATCTGATTGATGGACGGACGGCTTCACCTTGTCCTCCTTTGGGGTCGGCTGATTGGTTCTGGATGGTTGTTTGGTCCTGGGGCCTTTAGGAATTTTTTTCCCACTTCCAAGCACGGTCACTGGTTTCATCACTGATTTAACAGGAACTGTTGAATAAAACCTTCTCTGTATACTGAAACTCCAGTGTCTGGTGGAGGTGGGCTGACCAGGGACAGCTGATAGTGACTGAACACAGGTGTTAAAATGTTGTGCCGCATACAAAACATCTCGTCTGACAGTCCAGCCATGGTGTTGGACGTGTGTGCTTGAGTGACACGTCCTATGATGACCAGAGCCTGTGGTGGTCCAGGGAGCTAGTAGAGTTCTAGGTGGTACATGCGGCTTGATAGGGTCTGACAGATTGACAGAGGTGAACCTATAGGCACATGTCCTACTCCCCAAAGGCTTCTGGGTCCTCAGTCGGCACAACAGTGTCCAGAACATGTTATGGATTGGACTATACACAGGAATGTGAAGAGATGAGAAAACATAAGCATACTGTATTGACTAGCTAAATCATGGAACAAACATATCTATTTGGTTTATTCTACTCAAGAGGAACCTATTTTAATACTTTCACACAAAGAAATGCATCATCGACTGTACATTACTAACGTTTTAGCTATGTGCATGCATTTCTTGTATCAGGAAAATTGACCTTGGTTGAATGGAAATGCATGCAATAGCTAAGTGGCTAGCCAGATTACAATAAAGGTTCCGGATATTATGGTCATTGGTTACTAGAATGTAGCTGTTCCTGATGGTCACAATAAAGCACGAGGCATGTATGCAACATCAACCCGTCTATGAACAAAGGCTCGTGCACAAGCACTTGCAAGGTAGCTAGTTAGCTTCAAATCAATGAGAGTTATAGCTAGCTAGCTAGCTTAAATAAAATAACTCACCAAATCAGGCTACTAAAACAAGAAGATGCTTGTCATGTTAAAATAACTACAGTATCTGCGTTGAGTCACATCTAACTCGGTGTGAAACATGTGCATTAGATGCTCATGACAATTTGAATGCAGCCTTGTTGTGCATAAAGTTTAATTTGAACAGCTACTGCATTTCCTGGTTGCGGTGACGCAATTTGCGTCATCCTCGACTAGAGGATTTTGAACAAAGCACCCCCTGTGGTGAAAGGAGAGACAACGTTTTCTGTTGCCTGGAAACTCCTGGAAACCGCACTGTATCGCAAGCACTTGGTTGAAACCATCAACCAAGAACTCCCCCCTATACAGTTGAAGTCAGAGGTTTACATACACGTAGGTTGGAGTCATTAAAACTAGTTTTTCAACCACTCCACAAATGTCTTATTAACAAACTATAGTTTTGGCAAGTTGGTTAGGACATCTACTTTGTGCATGACTCAAGATATTTTTCCAACAATTGTTCACAGACAGATTATTTAACTGTATCACAATTCCAGTGGGTCAGAAGTTTACATACACTAAGTTGACTGTGCCTTTAAACAGCTTGGAAAATTCCAGAAAATTATGTCATGATGTTTAGAAGCTTCGGATAGGCTAATTGACATAATTTGAGTCAATTGGAGGTGTACCTGTGGATGTATTTCAAGGCCTACCTTCAAACTCAGTGCCTCTTTGCTTGACATCATGGGAAAATCAAAAGAAATCAGCCAAGACATCAGAAAAAATATTGTAGACCTCCACATGTCTGGTTCATCCTTGGGAGGAATTTCCAAATGCCTGAAGATACTATGTTCATCTGTATCAATCAATCAATCAATCAAATGTATGTCACAAAGTGCTGTACAGAAACCCAGCCTAAAACCCCAAACAGAAAGCAATGCAGGTGTGAAAAACTGCATAGAAAGGCCAGAACCTAGGAATAAACCTAGAGAGGAACCAGGCTATGAGGGGTGGCCAGTCCTCTTCTGGCTGTGCTGGGTGGAGATTATAACAGAACATGGCCACATTTTTAAATGTTCATAGATGACCAGCAGGATCAAAAAATAATAATCACAGTGGTTGTCGAGGGTGCAGCAAGTCAGCACCTCAAGACTAAATGTCAGTTGGCTTTTCATAGCCGATCGTTCAGAGTATCTCTACCGCTCCTGCTGTCTCTAGAGAGTTGAAAACAGCAAGTCTGGGACAGGTAGCACGTCCGGTGAATAGGTCAGGGTTACATAGCCGCAGGCAGAACAGTTGAAACTGGAGCAGCAGCACGGCAAGGAGTCATCATGCCAGGTAGTCCTGAGGCATGGTTATGGGCTCAGGTCCTCCGAGCGAGAGAAAGAAAGAAAGAAAGAGAGAGAGAGAAAGAGAAAAAGAGTGAAAGAGAGAGAGAATTAGAAAGAGCACACTTAAATTCACACAGGACACCGGATAAGACAGGATAAATACAATAGTACGCAAGTATAAACACCACGGGACCATGCAGCCGTCATACCGCTCAGGAAGGAGATGCGTTCCCTCTCCTAGAGATTAATGTACTTTGGTGCGAAAAGTGCAAATCAATCCCACAACAACAACAAAGGACCTTGTGAAGATGCTGGAGGAAACAGGTACAAAATTATCTATATCCACAGTAAAACAAGTATTATATCAACATAACCTGAAAGTCCTATATAGACATAACCTGAAAGGCCGCCCAGCAAGGAAGAAGCAAGCAAGTGCTCATACTTTTTGGAGAAATGTCCTCTGGTCTGATGAAACAAAAATTGGACTGTTTGGCCATAATGACCATCGTAACGATGTAGTAAAAACGTTTGTAGTAAAAAGGGGAAGGCTTGCAAGCCGAAGAACACAATCCCAACCATTTTTTTTGCTGTAGGAGGGACTGGTGCACTTCACAAAATAGATGGCAAAATAGATGGCTTCACGAGGATGGGAAATTATGTGGATATATTGAACCAACATCTCAAGACATCAGTCAGGAAGTTAAAGCTTGGTTGCAAATGGGTCTTCCAAATGGACAATGACCCCAAGCATACTTACAAAGTTGTGGCAAAATGGCTTTAGGACAACAAAGTCAAGGTATTGGAGTGGCCATCACAAAGCCCTGACCTCAATGCTGTAGAAAATTTGTGGGCAGAAGTGAAAAAGCGTGTGTGAGCAAGGAGGCCTACAAACCTGACTCAATTACACCAGGTCTGTCAGGAGCAATGGGCCATAATTCACCCAACTTATTGTGGGAAGCTTGTGGAAGGCTACCCAAAACGTTTGACCCAAGTTAAACAATTTACAGAGTTCAGAGTTCAAGTAACAGACATCTCAACATCAACTGTTCAGAGGAGACTGCGTGAATCAGGCCTTCGTGGTCGAATTTCTGCAAAGAAACCACTACTAAAGGACACCAATAATAAGAAGAGACTTACTTGGACCAAGAAACACGAGCAATGGACATTAGACCGATAGAAATCTGTCCTTTGGTCTGATGAGTCCAAATTTGAGATTTTTGGTTCCAACCACCGTGTCTTTTTGAGACGCAGAGTAGGTGAACGGACTGCATGTGTGGTTCCCACAGTGAAGCATGGAGGAGGAGGTATGATGGTGCTTTGCTGGTGACACTGTCAGTGATTTATTTATAATTCAAGGCACACTTAACCAGCATGGCTACCACAGCATTCTGCAGCGATATGCCATCCCATCTGGTTTGCGCTTAGTGGGACTATAACTTATTTTTCAACCGGACATTGACTCACAACACACCTCCAGGCTGTGTAAGGGCTATTTGAACAAGGAGAGTGATGAAGTGCTGCATCAGATGACCTGGCCTCCACAATCACCCGACCTCAACCCAATTGAGATGGTGCTCTACAATGTAGAAAATGGTAATAGAAATATAGAAAAACCCTGGAATGAGTAGGTGAGTCCAAACTTTTGACTGGTACTGCATGTTTCCAGGCCCTTTTACGTAGTACATTGTTGAAGCACCTTTGGCAGTGATTACAGCCTCTAGTCTTCTTGGATATGAAGCTACAAGCTTGGTACACCTGTATTTGGGGAGTTTCTCCCATTCTTCTCTGCAGATCCTCTCAAGCTCTGTCAGATGGAGAGTGTCACTGCACAGTAATTTTTAGGTCTCTCCAGAGAGAGGGTTAGAGTCTGGGCTCTGGCTGGGACACTCAAGGACATACAGAGACTTGCCCCAAAGCCACTCCTGCTTTGTGTTGGCTGTGTGCTTGGGGTACTTGTCCCGTTGGAAGTTGAACCTTCACCCCAGTGTAAGGTGCTGAGTGCTCTGGAGCAGGTTGTCATCATGAATCTCTCTGCACTTTGCTCCATTCATCTTTCACTCGATCCTAACTAGTCTCCCAGTCCCTGCCGCTGAAAAACATCCCCACAGCATGATGTTGACACCACCATGCTTCACTGTAGGGATGGTGCCAGGTTTCCTCCAAACGTGTCACTTGGCATTCAGGGCAAAGAGTTCGATCTTGGTTTCATCAGACCAGAGAATCTTCAAATAAATCAAATATCAAATAAATGTAACAGACGCAGAGTCTTATTGTGGGAAGCTTGTTTTTCATGGTCTGAAAGTCCTTTAGGTGCCTATTGGCAAACTCCAAGCGCACGGTCATGTGCCTTTTACTGAGGAGTAGCTTCCATCTGGCCTGTCTAACATACAGGCCTGATTGGTGGAGTGCTGCAGAGATGGTTGTCCTTCTGGAAGGTTCTCCACAGAGGAACTCTGAAGCACTGTCAAAGTGACCATCGGGTTCTTGGTCACCTCCCTGACCAAGGCCCTTCTCGCCCGATTGTTTCGTTTGGCCAGGCCTCCAGCTCTAGGACGAGTCTTGGTGGTTAGAAACTTTTCCATTTAAGAATAATGGAGGCCACTGTGTTCTTGGGGACCTTCAATTCTGCAGACATTTTTTGGTACCCTTCCCCAGATCTGTGCCTCGACACAATCCTGTCTCTGAGCTCTATGGACAATTCCTTCGACCTCATGGCTTGGTTTTTGCTCTGACCTGCACTGTCAACTTTTGGACCTTACAGGTGTGTGCCTTTTGAAATCATGTCGAATCAATTGAATTTATCACAGGTGGACTCCAATAAAGTTGTAGAAACTTCTCAAGGATGATCCATGGAAACAGGATGCACCTGAGCTCAATTTCGAGTCACATAGCAAAGGGTCTGTATACTGATGCAAATAAGGTATTTCTGTATAATTTTTTAAATATATAAAACAGAATTTTTCAGCCCCCTTAAGTTAATACTTTGTAGCGCCACCTTTTGCTGCGATTACAGCTGTAAGTCGCTTGGGGTATATCTCTATCAGTTTTGCACATCGAGAGACTGACATTTTTTCCCATTCCTCCTTGCAAAACAGCTCGAGCTCAGTGAGGTTGGATGGAGAGTTTTATATCTTTATGTTTGAAGCCTGAAATGTGGCAAAAGGTCGCAAAGTTCAAGGGGGCCAAATACTTTCGCAAGGCACTGTACATTTGCAAACATTTCTAAAAACCTGTTTTCGCTTTGTCACTATGGGGTATTGTGTTTAGATTGTCGAGGGAAAAATGTATTTAATTATTTTAGAACAAGGCTGTAACGTAACAAAGTGTTGAGAATGTCAAATGGTCTGAATACTTTCCGAATGCACTGGAAAATCAATGAAATCTCCACCCATTGTCAATTTAAACCCACACGATAAAGGAATAGCTGACTTGTCCGTGGTGGTCGGCGAACCCTCAACTTTCTTGCCCATTAGCCCTGCGTGGCATCGACTGTGCCGCAAAACCGTGCAGAAGTGGTGAAGTCAATATCCACGTTTATAAACACAAGGTTGGTACAGTTATTGTTATTTATGGTGGTCATAATTATTTTTGCCATAACATAAGACAACATAACATAATATCCCTTTGATCACAAAAGACGTTGAAAATACTATTCTTAAAAAAAAAAAACCTTTGTGCTCAATAGGATGACACAACATAACACAACATATTTAACACGTTCCCCAACATTGTGCATGCCCTGCTTAACGTGCCCCCAGGTGGAGCCTTTACCTGAGAGGACCAGGCTGAGGATGAGGGTCTCTGTGTTGGAGGAGAGTGTGAGATCCTACGAGGTAGACGTGATGAGACTGGTGACAGAAGTGGAAGGGATAGGATGAACACTGCAAGCAGTACAGAGGCTCTGGATCTGATCCGATTGGTATATCCATACGTGCACCGTTTTAAAGGCCAAGTGCAGTCAAAAATGTGATTTTCTTGTGTTTTAGATATATTTCCACACTATGAGGTTGGAATAATACTGTGAAATTGTGAAAATTATGATAATGCCCTTTTAGTGTAAGAGCTGTTTGAAAAGACTGCCTGAAATGTCAGCATGTTGTGGTGGAATGGAGTTGTGGCCTGCCTGGTGACATCACCAGGTGTTAAATTAGTTCATAGACCAATAAGAAAGAGAGTTCATAACCTCTCTGCCAATAACATCTAGTTTTCAGTTTTTCCCTCCCCACTCAAATCACACCTAGAAAATCGAGCACACAGCCATGCAATCTCCATAGACAAATATTGACAGTAGAATGACCTTACTGAAGAGCTCAGTGACTTTCAACATGGCACCGTCATAGGATGCCACCTTTCCAACAAGTCAGTCCGTCAAATTTCTGCCCTGCTAGAGCTGCCCTGGTCAACTCTAAGTGCTGTTATTGTGAAGTGGAAACATCTAGGAGCAACAATGGCTCAGCTTGCGTCAAGGCTGGCCACACAAGCTCACAGAACGGAACCGCCGATGCTGAATCACGTAGTGCGTAATAATCGTCTGTCCTTGGTTGCAACACTCACTACCGAGTTCCAAACTGCCTCTGGAAGCAACGTCAGCACAAGAACTGTTAGTCTGGATCTTAACGCTAAGGCATACAATGACTTTCGAGACGATTCTGTGCTTCCAACTTTTTGGCAACAGTTTTGGGAAGGCTCTTTTCAGCTGTCCAGCAAGCGAGGTCCATACAGAAATGGTTTGCCGAGATCGGTCTGGAGGAACTGTACTGGCCTACACAGAGCCCTGACCTCAACCCCATCGAACACCTTTGGGATGAATTTGAACACCGACTGCGAGGCCAGGCCTAATCTCCCAAAATCAGTGCCCAACCTCCTTATTAACGCTCTTGTGGCTGAATGGAAGCAATTCCCCGCAGCAATGTTCCAACATCTAGTGGAAAGCCTTTCCAGAAGAGTGGAGGCTGTTATAGCAGCAATGTTCCAACATCTAGTGGAAAGCCTTTCCAGAAGAGTGGAGGCTGTTATAGCAGCAGAGGGACCAACTCCATGTTAATGATTTTGGAATGAGATGTTCGACAAGCAGGTGTCCACATACTTTTGGTCTTGTAGTGTATATTTTTTCCGGGGCAGTACGGCTTGGAATTGGCTTGGCTCAGTAGGGTACTACTGTCATCTGTGATCTGTGTTATGTGTATAAGAATCAATGAATGTGTTAAATCTTCACACATGCATTATGTACAGTAAATGGTTATCTACAGTATTTTGCTTTTTGCTTTTGGTTTTCCCATAAATCCTGTTGGAAAGAGACCAGAACACTTGGTTATTCCCTCCTGATGCCGAGAGTCCTCCAAACTGGGATTTCAATTTTGAGAACATTTCCTTAATTTTGTGACCCTATTTACAGGAGAGACTGCAGGCCCTCCTGGGGGAGATAGGAGCTCTTCTGCAGCCGGATCTCTACATGCCCGCTGATGAGAAAATACGACAGACACCCAGGGACCTTTGCACCACAGAGGAGAGCATGACAGCAGTAGAGTTCTATTCTCTGTGTTTTTTTCGGTTCTTATGCTACTACACTGTTAATATGTTGTGTGACAGTTTCAATCAGAAATAATGCTCTTTTGATAGATAATCAATCAGGATTTTAAATCCTGGAGGTACAATGTTTGAACGATGGCCTATAGTGGGATGCAGTCTTTGTACTATACAGTGGATTCACATTACAATACGACACGATACACTTGATTGTCCAGTTACATGGAAATTCATTCTGTGACGTCAGCATACAAATACACAAACACAACACACTATAATAGATGCAGTACAGAAAACTGGAAAGTTAGTACAGAAGTCACACATTGTATATTCTTTATCGGGATGCTTTCAAGTTGTATCCGCCAATATTTTCTTTTGGCATTCTCTCAACCAGCTTCATGAGGTAGTCACCTGGAATGCATTTCAATTAACAGGGGTGCCTTGTTATTTCCTGTCAGTGATTAGATGTTCCTGGAATAGCAGATATTTATTTATGACAGTGTGTAGAAAGTAACATGCACATCCAATATTTCTCCACTGGTGCTGGACCAACAAAAAGGGAATCAAGAAAAGTCCCCACACAGTTAATGCTGCTCCTGTGCTGTATGTTGGTACAGGAATAAAGAAAAGTCCACACACAGTTAATGCTGCTCCTGTGCTGTATGTTGGTACAGGAATAAAGAAAAGTCCACACACAGTTAATGCTGCTCCTGTGCTGTATGTTGGTACAGGAATAAAGAAAAGTCCACACACAGTTAATGCTGCTCCTGTGCTGTATGTTGGTACAGGAATAAAGAAAAGTCCACACACAGTTAATGCTGCTCCTGTGCTGTATGTTGGTACAGGAATAAAGAAAAGTCCACACACAGTTAATGCTGCACCTGTGCTGTATGTTGGTACAGGAATAAAGCAGGGGAGCAGTGTGCACGGTGTACAGGCTTTTCTTTTCTTAATACCAAATTGTCAAGGGACTCTGGTCCAGGCCCATTAGCATCCTCTTATTAAAGTGGCACAGGCACATTTACTGCAAATGCATTTTGATGTTACTGGAATAGCAGAGATATTACTGCATGGGTCTGTATCCACAAAGTGTCCCCCCCCAGCGTATTCGTTATGAAAGGGAAAGGTGGATACTTAGTCAGTTGTGCATTCGTACTTAGTCAGATTGCATTCAACTGAAATGTGTCTTCCGCATTTAACCCAACCCCTCTGACCACCCGTACATGAAATGCATGCACACATGACTGTTAGTCTCTTTTGATAAAAGCTTCTACTAAATGGCATATATTGTTTCAAAGGAAAAATTGATCCCAGATCAGCACTCGTACTCTGAGACACTTTGTAAATATGGGCCTCGTGTTTTCCCATGCAGTATGAGCAGTTCCTGGAACAACTGTCAGACCTGGGCTTCGACATGAGGCTACAGCTCATTCTGTCTCGAGTAGAGCAACGGCTTTGGTGGAAAGCAAGACACTGGCCCACCCACAACCTACAGCGAATGGTACACAAAATGTAGTTTATCGCTACTGTAACTAGCTACTACTTTAGAGCTGTAATATGTCTAGACAGTATTATTGTATTATTATTGTTTCATTCACTTCTCACTTCCCCCTGCTGCTCCCCTATTAACATTCATACATTCTCCTGTACCCTGCCCCCACCCCCCAACGGACATGTACCCTGCCCCCACCCCCCAACGGACATGTACCCTGCCCCCACCCCCCAACATACATGTACCCTGCCCCCACCCCCAATGGACATTTACCCTGCCCCCACCCCCCAACGGACATGTACCCTGCCCCCACCCCCCACGGACATGTACCCTGCCCCCACCCCCACACGGACATGTACCCTGCCCCCACCCCCCAACGGACATGTACCCTGCCCCCACCCCCCAACGAACATGTACCCTGCCCCCACCCCCCAACAGACATGTACCCTGCCCCCACCCCCAGGGGACATGTACCCTTCCCCCACCCCCCAACAGACATGTACCCTGCCCCCACCGCCACACGGACATTTACCCTGCCCCCATCCCACCCCCCAACGGACATGTACCCTGCCCCCACCCCCAACGGACATGTACCCTGCCCCCACCCCCAACGGACATGTACCCTGCCCCCACCCCCAACGGACATGTACCCTGTCCCCACCCCCCAACGGACATGTACCCTGCCCCCACCCCCCCAACTGACATGTACCCTGCCCCCACCCCCCAACGGACATGTACCCTGCCCCCACCGCCACACGGACATGTACCCTGCCCCCACCCCCACACGGACATGTACCCTGCCCCCACCTCCACACGGACATGTACCCACCCCCCACCCCCCAACGGACATGTACCCTGCCCCCACCCCCCAACGGACATGTACCCTGCCCCCACCCCCCAACGGACATGTACCCTGCCCCCACCCCCCAATGGACATGTACCATCACTACAGTTGTAAATGTGTATATACAGTGCCTTGCGATCAGTTTTGCACATCGAGAGACTGACATTTTTTCCCATTCCTCCTTGCAAAACAGCTCGAGCTCAGTGAGGTTGGATGGAGAGCATTTGTGAACAGCAGTTTTCAGTTCTTTCCACAGATTCTCGATTGGATTCAGGTCTGGACTTTGACTTGGCCATTCTAACACCTGGATATGTTTATTTTTGAACCATTCCATTGTAGATTTTGATTTACGTTTTGGATCATTGTCTTGTTGGAAGACAAATCTCCGTCCCAGTCTCAGGTCTTTTGCAGACTCCATCAGGTTTTCTTCCAGAATGGTCCTGTATTTGGCTCCATCCATCTTCCCATCAATTTTAACCATCTTCCCTGTCCCTGCTGAAATCAAATCAAATCAAATTTATTTATATAGCCCTTTGTACATCAGCTGATATCTCAAAGTGCTGTACAGAAACCCAGCCTAAAACCCCAAACAGCAAGCAATGCAGGTGTAGAAGCACGGTGGCTAGGAAAAACTCCCTAGAAAGGCCAATACCTAGGAAGAAACCTAGAGAGGAACCAGGCTATGTGGGGTGGCCAGTCCTCTTCTGGCTGTGCCGGGTGGAGATTATAACAGAACATGGCTAAGATGTTCAAATGTTCATAAATGACCAGCATGGTCGAATAATAATAAGGCAGAACAGTTGAAACTGGAGCAGCAGCACAGTCAGGTGGAAGTTGAAACTGGAGCAGCAGCATGGCCAGGTGGACTGGGGACAGCAAGGAGTCATCATGTCAGGTAGTCCTGGGGCATGGTCCTAGGGCTCAGGTCCTCCGAGAGAGAGAAAGAAAGAGAGAAGGAGAGAATTAGAGAACGCACACTTAGATTCACACAGGACACCGAATAGGAGAGGAGAAGTACTCCAGATATAACAAACTGACCCCAGCCCCCCGACACATAAACTACTGCAGCATAAATACTGGAGGCTGAGACAGGAGGGGTCAGGAGACACTGTGGCCCCATCCGAGGACACCCCCGGACAGGGCCAAACAGGAAGGATATAACCCCACCCACTTTGCCAAAGCACAGCCCCCACACCACTAGAGGGATATCTTCAACCACCAACCTACCATCCTGAGACAAGGCTGAGTATAGCCCACAAAGATCTCCGCCACGGCACAACCCAAGGGGGGGGCACCAACCCAGACAGGATGACCACAACAGTGAATCAACCCACTCAGGTGACGCACCCCCTCCAGGGACGGCATGAGAGAGCCCCAGCAAGCCAGTGACTCAGCCCCCGTAATAGGGTTAGAGGCAGAGAATCCCAGTGGAAAGAGGGGAACCGGCCAGGCAGAGACAGCAAGGGCGGTTCGTTGCTCCAGATCCTTTCCGTTCACCTTCCCACTCCTGGGCAAGACTACACTCAATCATATGACCCACTGAAGAGATGAGTCTTCAGTAAAGACTTAAAGGTTGAGACCGAGTTTGCGTCTCTGACATGGGTAGGCAGACCGTTCCATAAAAATGGAGCTCTATAGGAGAAAGCCCTGCCTCCAGCTGTTTGCTTAGAAATTCTAGGGACAATTAGGAGGCCTGCGTCTTGTGACCGTAGCGTACGTGTAGGTATGTACGGCAGGACCAAATCAGAGAGATAGGTAGGAGCAAGCCCATGTAATGCTTTGTAGGTTGCAGTAAAACCTTGAAATCAGCCCTTGCTTTGACAGGAAGCCAGTGTAGAGAGGCTAGCACTGGAGTAATATGATCAAATTCTTTGGTTCTAGTCAGGATTCTAGCAGCCGTATTTAGCACTAACTGAAGTTTATTTAGTGCTTTATCCGGGTAGCCGGAAAATAGAGCATTGCAGTAGTCTAACCTAGAAGTGACAAAAGCATGGATTAATTTTTCTGCATCATTTTTGGACAGAAAGTTTCAGATTTTTGCAATGTTACGTAGATGGAAAAAAGCTGTCCTCGAAATGGTCTTGATATGTTCTTCAAAAGAGAGATCAGGGTCCAGAGTAACGCCGAGGTCCTTCACAGTTTTATTTGAGACGACTGTACAACCATTAAGATTAATTGTCAGATTCAACAGAAGATCTCTTTGTTTCTTGGGACCTAGAACAAGCATCTCTGTTTTGTCCGAGTTTAATAGTAGAAAGTTTGCAGCCATCCACTTCCTTATGTCTGAAACACATGCTTCTAGCGAGGGCAATTTTGGGGCTTCACCATGTTTCATTGAAATGTACAGCTGTGTGTCATCCGCATAGCAGTGAAAGTTTACATTATGTTTTCGAATAACATCCCCAAGAGGTAAAATATATAGTGAAAACAATAGTGGTCCTAAAACGGAACCTTGAGGAACACCGAAATTTACAGTTGATTTGTCAGAGGACAAACCATTCACAGAGACAACCTGATATCTTTCCGACAGATAAGATCTAAACCAGGCCAGAACATGTCCGTGTAGACCAATTTGGGTTTCCAATCTCTCCAAAAGAATGTGGTGATCGATGGTATCAAAAGCAGCACTAAGGTCTAGGAGCACGAGGACAGATGCAGAGCCTCGGTCCGATGCCATTAAAATGTCATTTACCACCTTCACAAGTGCCGTCTCAGTGCTATGATGGGGTCTAAAACCAGACTGAAGCATTTTGTATACATTGTTTGTCTTCAGGAAGGCAGTGAGTTGCTGCGCAACAGCCTTCTCTAAAATTTTTGAGAGGAATGGAAGATTCGATATAGGCCGATAGTTTTTTATATTTTCTGGGTCAAGGTTTGGCTTTTTCAAGAGAGGCTTTATTACTGCCACTTTTAGTGAGTTTGGTACACATCCAGTGGATAGAGAGCCGTTTATTATGTTCAACATAGGAGGGCCAAGCACAGGAAGCAGCTCTTTCAGTAGTTTAGTTGGAATAGGGTCCAGTATGCAGCTTGAAGGTTTAGAGGCCATGATTATTTTCATCATTGTGTCAAGAGATATAGTACTAAAACACTTGAGCGTCTCTCTTGATCCTAGGTCCTGGCAGAGTTGTGCAGACTCAGGACAACTGAGGTTTGGAGGAATACGCAGGTTTAAAGAGGAGTCCGTAATTTGCTTTCTAATAATCAGAATCTTTTCCTCAAAGAAGTTCATGAATTTATCACTGCTAAAGTGAAAGTCATCCTCTCTTGGGGAATGCTGCTTTTTAGTTAGCTTTGCGACAGTATTAAAAAGGAATTTCGGATTGTTCTTATTTTCCTCAATTAAGTTAGAAAAATAGGATGATCGAGCAGCAGTAAGGGCTCTACGGTACTGCACGGTACCGTCCTTCCAAGCTAGTCGGAAGACTTCCAGTTTGGTGTGGCGCCATTTCCGTTCCAATTTTCTGGAAGCTTGCTTCAGAGCTCGGGTATTTTCTGTGTACCAGGGAGCTAGTTTCTTATGAGACATTTTTTTTGTTTTTAGGGGTGCAACTGCATCTAGGGTATTGCGCAAGGTTAGATTGAGATCCTCAGTTAGGTGGTTAACTGATTTTTGTCCTCTGGCGTCCTTGGGTAGGCAGAGGGAGTCTGGAAGGGCATCAAGGAATCTTTGTGTTGTCTGTGAATTTATAGCACGACTTTTGATGTTCCATGGTTGGGGTCTAAGCAGATTATTTGTTGCAATTGCAAACGTAATAAAATGGTGGTCCGATAGTCCAGGATAATGAGGAAAAACATTAAGATCCACCACATTTATTCCATGGGACAAAACTAGGTCCAGCGTATGACTGTGACAGTGAGTGGGCCCAGAGACATGTTGGACAAAACCCACTGAGTCGATGATGGCTCCGAAAGCCTTTTGGAGTGGGTCTGTGGACTTTTCCATGTGAATATTAAAGTCACCAAAGATTAGAATATTATCTGCTATGACTACAAGGTCCGATAGGAATTCAGGGAACTCAGTGAGAAACGCTGTATATGGCCCAGGAGGCCTATAAACAGTAGCTATAAAAAGTGATTGAGTAGGCTGCATAGATTTCATGACTAGAAGCTCAAAAGACGAAAATGTCATTTTTTTTTTTGTAAATTGAAATTTGCTATCGTAAATGTTAGCAACACCTCCGCCTTTGCGGGATGCACGGGGGATATGGTCACTAGTGTAGCCAGGAGGTGAGGCCTCATTTAAAACAGTAAATTTATCAGGCTTAAGCCATGTTTCAGTCAGGCCAATCACATCAAGATTATGATCAGTGATTAGTTCATTGACTATAATTGCCTTTGAAGTAAGGGATCTAACATTAAGTAGCCCTATTTTGAGATGTGAGGTATCATGATCTCTTTCAGTAATGACAGGAATGGAGGTGGTCTTTATCCTAGTGAGATTGCTAAGGCGAACACCGCCATGTTTAGTTTTGCCCAACCTAGGTCGAGGCACAGACACGGTCTCAATGGTGATAGCTGAGCTGACTACACTGACTGTGCTAGTGGCAGACTCCACTATGCTGGCAGGCTGGCTAACAGCCTGCTGCCTGGCCTGCACCCTATTTCATTGTGGAGCTAGAGGAGTTAGAGCCCTGTCTATGTTGGTAGATAAGATGAGAGCACCCCTCCAGCTAGGATGGAGTCCGTCACTTCTCAGCAGGTCAGGCTTGGTCCTGTTTGTGGGTGAGTCCCAGAAAGAGGGCCAATTATCTACAAATTCTAACTTTTGGGAGGGGCAGAAAACAGTTTTCAACCAGCGATTGAGTTGTGAGACTCTGCTGTAGAGCTCATCACTCCCCCTAACTGGGAGGGGGCCAGAGACAATTACTCGATGCCGACACATCTTTCTAGCTGATATGCACGCAGAAGCTATGTTGCGCTTGGTGATTTCTGACTGTTTCATCCTAACATCGTTGGTGCCGACGTGGATAACAATATCTCTATACTCTCTACACTCGCCAGCTTTAGCTTTAGCCAGCACCATCTTCAGATTAGCCTTAACGTCGGTAGCCCTGCCCCCGGGTAAACAGTGTATGATCGCTGGATGATTCGCTTTAAGTCTAATACTGCGGGTAATGGAGTCGCCAATGACTAGAGTTTTCAATTTGTCAGAGCTAATGGTGGGAAGCTTCGGCGTCTCAGACCCCGTAACGGGAGGAGTAGAGACCAGAGAAGAATCGGCCTCTGACTCCGACCCGCTGCTTAATGGGGAAAACCGGTTGAAAGTTTCTGTCGGCTGAATGAGCGACACCGGTTGAGCGTTCCTACAGCATTTCCTTCCAGAAACCGTGAGAAAGTTGTCCAGCTGCGGGGACTGTGCCAGGGGATTTACACTACTATCTGTACTTACTGGTGCCACAGACGCTGTTTCATCCTTTCCTACACTGAAATTACCCTTGCCTAACGATTGCGTCTGAAGCTGGGCTTGCAGCACAGCTATCCTCGCCGTAAGGCGAGTACAGCGGCTGCAATTAGAAGGCTGTTGGAGGTCCTGACGAATCGTGTCCAGATAAAGCGTCCGGAGTGAAAAAGTTGAGGAAAAAATAAATAAATATATGAACGGTAATTAAAAAGTGAAAACCGTAAAGTTGTCAGGTAGCAAAACAGGTTGGCAACAAAACGCACAGCAACTCGAAAACAAGCCTGCAAGTTGTGACCGGAAATGACGTCAGACGTACAAGAAAAGCAGGCCCAAACCATGATGCTGCCACCACCATGTTTGACAGTGGGGATGGTGTGTTCAGAGTGATGAGCTGTGTTGCTTTTACGCCAAACATAACGTTTTGCATTGTTGCCAAAAAGTTCAATTTTGGTTTCATCTGACCAGAGCACCTTCTTCCACATGTTTGGTGTGTCTCCCAGGTGGCTTGCGGCAAACTTTAAACGACACTTTTTATGGATATCTTTAAGAAATGGCTTTCTTCTTGCCACTCTTCCATAAAGGCCAGATTTGTGCAATATACGACTGATTGTTGTCCTATGGACAGAGTCTCCCACCTCAGCTGTAGATCTCTGCAGTTCATCCAGAGTGATCATGGGCCTCTTGGCTGCATCTCTGATCAGTCTTCTCCTTGTATGAGCTGAAAGTTTAGAGGGACGGACAGGTCTTGGTAGATTTGCAGTGGTCTGATACTCCTTCCATTTCAATATTAATTTTTGTGTGATTTTGTTGTCAGCACATTCAACTATGTAAAGAAAAAAGTATTTAATGAGAATATTTAATTAATTCAGATCTAGGATGTGTTATTTTAGTGTTCCCTTTATTTTTTTGAGCAGTGTATTATATTCTATCTAATGTATCTGTTATATTTTATTATAGTCTACAGAAAAAGGTGGAGCGACTGCAGGGGGAACTGGGTTCCAGTATGGTCTCCATCACAAAGCTCAAGGCCCAGCTGTCACATACCAACAAGCTGAAGGTAGAGGGCAGGATGCTTACAGGCCACACATCCTCTAGAGTCATAGAACTTCACCTACCTACTCTTCTCTGTCTGATTGCTCTAACTGCCTGTGAAATACCTGTACAAGATTCCAAATGTAGTTTCAAAATGTTGGTTGTTACCACTAATTAGCACTTTGTATTATATGTAAACTGTGATAATTGTTTACTGACAGTATAATTTCTACTTCTGTATAACATTGTTATAACATACCATAGGTCGCAATGTTATGTTTTTGTGAAGTAATATGCTGAAACTTAAAGGGCATTCCGGTCAAATTTGGAATGCTGTATCTAAGCTCAAAGTCCCGGAGCAAAGCCAGTAAGAGTCTGGAGGAGCTGGAGAAGGGGAAGGCCCAGGTAGAGGAGAGGCTGACCACAGCCAGGACAGATCTACAGAGCCAGGAGCACCAGGCCAGGGAGGCTCAGCAGCAGCTTACCACCCTCAGACAGACTGGCCCAGTGTCACACCCTGACCATAGTTTGCTTTGTATGTTTCTATGTTTTGGTTGGTCAGGGTGTGATCTGAGTGGGCATTCTATGTTGTGTGTCTAGTTTGTCTGTTTCTGTGTTTGGCCTGATATGGTTCTCAATCAGAGGCAGGTGTTAGTCATTGTCTCTGATTGGGAACCATATTTAGGTAGCCTGTTTGGTGTTGGGTTTTGTGGGTGGTTGTTTCCTGTCTTTGTGTTTGTTGCACCAGATAGGACTGTTTTGGTTTTTTCACGTTTATTGTTTTGTATTATGTTCATGTTTAGTTTTCTTATTAAAAAACATGAACTTCAACCACGTTGCATTTTGGTCCGCCTCTCCTTCCCAGGAAGAATCCTGTTACACCCAGCTCACACACAGTGAGAAAGAGGTGGTGGGATGGATGGATACAGTCGTATTAACACGCACAGGCATGCATGCACAAATGGGTGCTCTCATTGAAAGACAGAAACACACACACATACAAACAGAATGGCATTTGATTGAAGAGTACAGAAAATAACATCAGAAACCTGACTTGAGGTGTATCTGCTCTATTGTTTCAGTTGGTAGACTTCCTGAATGGTGGTCTCTCAGATGTTAGGTCTAGAAGTCACAGCCCTGGTGGTCTCTCAGATGTTAGGTCTAGAAGTCACAGCCCTGGTGGTCTCTCAGATGTTAGGTCTAGAAGTCACAGACCTGGTGGTCTCTCAGATGTTAGGTCTAGAAGTCACAGCCCTGGTGGTCTCTCAGATGTTAGGTCTGGAAGTCACAGCCCTGGTGGTCTCTCAGATGTTAGGTCTAGAAGTCACAGCCCTGGTGGTCTCTCAGATGTTAGGTCTGGAAGTCACAGCCCTGGTGGTCTCTCAGATGTTAGGTCTGGAAGTCACAGACCTGGTGGTCTCTCAGATGTTAGGTCTGGACGTCACAGACCTGGTGGTCTCTCAGATGTTAGGTCTGGACGTCACAGCCCTGAACCTTCCAAATTACGACATGATCAAATCACTGGAGTGCCTGCTTCACCCCCACCCCCACCGCCACCACCATGACCTCCACCACCACCACCACTCCCTGGTCCTGTCCTACCCACCACCATGACTTCCACCACCACCACCACCACCACCACTCCCTGGTCCTCTCCTACCCACCACCATGACCTCGACCACTACCACCACCACTAACCGGTCCTGTCCTACCCACCACCATGACTTCCACCACTACCAGGTCCTGTCCTACCCACCACCATGACCTCCACCATCACCACCACCACTAACCGGTCCTGTCCTACCCACCACCACCACCACCACTACCTGGTCCTGTCCTACCCACCACCATGACCTCCACCACCACCACTACCTGGTCCTGTCCTACCCACCACCGTGACCTCCACCATCACCACTACCTGGTCCTGTCCTACCCAACACCATGACCTCCACCACCACCACTACCTGGTCCTGTCCTACCCACCACCATGACCTCCACCATCACCACTACCTGGTCCTGTCCTACCCACCACCATGACCTCTACCATCACCACTACCTGGTCCTGTCCTACCCACCACCATGACCTCCACCACCACTACCACCCCCTGGCCCTGTCCTACTCAGCACCATGACCTCCACCACCACTACCACCCCCTGGCCCTGTCCTACTCACCACCATGACCTCCACCATCACCACCACCATTACCACCACCACCACTACCACTCCCTGGCCCTGTCCTACCCACCACCATGACCTCCACCACCACCACCACTACCTGGTCCTGTCCTACCCACCACCATGACCTCCACCATCACCACTACTTGGTCCTGTCCTACCCACCACCATGACCTCCACCACCACCACTCCCTGGTCCTGTCCTACCCACCACCAGGACTCCCATCTCCCAGAGCTCCAGAACTAACATACCTCTGGGTCTATCGGATCCCTCTCAGCTGTCTCTCAGAGGTCCACTGACCCTGTGGCTCTCCCCGTGAAAGAAGCGTACAGGCTAGATTCAATCCGTATCATGGAATTGAATGTCAATCGCACTGTAGCAGTGATCTATGCCTAAATCTCCTCAAAGGACTCTGCTCAAGACAGGCACCTGAATGAAATTTGAGAGGTATCATATGTTTTTTGGACCATTGAAATTGTGCTTTGAATTGAGTTTATGATGTATGGAAAGTAGGATCCAAAGACTGATTCAGCGTTATTGACTTGACAGAGTAGAAGAGTTAGAAATGTTGCTTCCCACAGAGAGAAATTATGTTAAATAAAAGACAGAATCAAAATGAGAATTTGGCATTCAATATTTGTAATTTAGGGTCAGATATAGATTATTGATATACATTTATATTATGTACAGAATATGTTAAGTAATCCTGGACTGTTGTACATTTAATACTAAACACACAGACCCATAGAAAATATACAGTTTTATAATTCGTTATACTGTTGATTAATAGTTTGTTTGTAGAATCCATATTTTCAGCTAGAAAAATAAAAATGAGTGGTCCTGTACATTATTTTCAATGTTTCTTATGCTTTTAAACAGTTTATAGCAAATAACTCTTCATTACGGCCTTTCTTTTACATACACATTCAATACACAATTCAGACTAAATAGATTCTTACGCCCAGGTATAATTCAGATTAAAAATCAAATATTCATCACGGACACACCCATAAGCAAAGATGATAACCGCATGCCAAAACACATGTAAAAAATAATAATATTGCAATATAAGTCATCTTAAAATGTTATTTCACAAGTGTTCAATTGTTACAACAGGCACATTCACAGAGTATATGCTCTGCATTGAACTAGAGGACAAATGGCAACACATAGCATGTGTTGTACCTTAACAGGTATCCAGGGGATATCCACTGACTGCCGTCACAAACATTTTTGGTTCTTACATTTGCTGCCCCTAAGACGTTTCTTCGTCTATACATACAACATAACATAAAACTAAAAGAAGACACAAGTGAAAAGACAAGTTAAGAGTCCAGCTGTACTTCATCCATACAGAACAAAGAAGATATAACTAAGGTTTTGGCATCCTATGATGCTTGCTTATGCACGGCAACACAAGGTGCAGAATGACGGATCGCCATATCTCTATTCTTCATGGAAGCTGCAAACTAGCGGAGCATTGAAACAGTTCCCGCACTGTTATTGGGGGAAAAACGTCAAGAGAGAGACCCATAGAGTTGAAATCCACAACAGTCATGAAGTTCAAAAAGCCCAACTATCCTCCTCAGGTTCGTCTCCATACCAAGTGCCAGGCTGTAATCTCGCTCGGCACCCAGAACCAAATGTTTGGTCTGTCATGAAAGACTATACAGGAGGAGGCCCGTTGGTGTATTGTAGCATCGGGTGGAAGGAACGGGCAAAGTTATTGGACTGGCTGCAGTCGAAATCCCCCTCACACACTGGCACCAGGCAGACCATGACCACCAGCAGCAAGAGGAACAGCAACTGGAGGGGCACCGCCACCCGTAGGACGCGGTACAGGAAACGTGACGATGACGATTTCCCCTCTGCCTCAGAAGGGGAGGAAGCGGACCCAGCGACGGGATACCTGATAGGATACGACACGGAGAGCACACAACAACACAACAACAAGCAGACTTAGGTAATGACACCTACTGTACAGCTAAGGACATGTATCCAGACCAGACCATCCATCCAACTATCCATTTTGTCATTGGATTCAACAGAATCAAATATCTATTTCCTTTGTAGTTCAAAAGACAGAAACGATGTTATTGCTCTACAAGTATAATTATGAACTGTGTATTGACACAGCCATGATCAAATTACCAAACTATATTTAATCAATAAGGCCCGAGGGTGTGGTATATGGCCAATATACCACGGCTAAGGGCTGTTCTTAGGCACGATGCAACGCGAACCCCCTAGGTGCCTTATTGCTATTATAAACTGGTTACCAACGTAATAAGATGAGTAAAAAAAATGTTGGGGTCATACCCGTGGTATACGGTCTGATATACCACGGCTGACAGCCAATCAGCATTCAGGGCTCAAACCACCCAGTTTATATTGGTAATCAATACACCCACAGTCAGTTGAATGACACTTGACAAACACTGACAAACATTTTCAAGAAATGATTTTCAAACCCATAAAACAAATACAGGATGTTGAGCTGACATTCCTTTGTAAAAGGATGTAAGGTGTTAGGACGGGAGACAAAATGCATGCAGGAAGTAGCAGTTTAAATGTTTTAGATAGTCCTTCAAGAACTCTCTGTGAGGAGTTTAAATCCTGATAAATGCCAAGCATGCCAAGACAGGAGCATAGCAGCATAGAGCAGTCTGTTTTAAAGGGTGTAGCTAGGTGAAGCTTGATGTAGCATTAGTCAGCAGCAGAACCATCTTAATATACCCTCATCTGACTGGGCTGCTGTCAAACTGAGAAGACAAACTATATCTATTAACATGCTAAATAACATGTTTTGTACTATTCACTATTAACTCATATTTCTCAGGTAAGGGATGAACACTACAGTAACACAATTATAGCGTTCTGATTTACAACACTTTATGACAATGTGGTACCTGCTGTTTCTCTGGCATAGCTGACAATGGGGCCTATTTGAATTAGCTTAAACCAAAGGGAATCCTAAAATTATAAATCAGGGTATGCATAGCTAGATAACAGTGATGTTCGTTTTACCCTCAGGTCTGTCTGTCTAGACTGTGATCAAAGTGCCCCCTGACATTCCACAAATGGAGACATGACAGGGGCGATGGCTGATTGAGGGGAGTGAGGGGGAGATGGTGGATTCGGTATGTGAAATAGAAGAAATAGATTAAATAGATGTCACACACAAGAGAAAGAAAGAAATAGAGAGATAGACTTGCTGCCATCATATTGTTCATTGCAGATGCTCGCTGGCTTGGCAATTCAAGAGAACAACTGCGTGTGCTCACTAGCAGTAGAGAAGGAGCGGTAGAGCTCTATAGTTACCAAGAGGTATTAGAGAAACTGTTAACAGTATGTTAAGCACTCAAGGTGCATTCTGGGTAGCATAGTTAATCAAGCAGCCGAGGACATTGGCAACAAAGAGGCCTATATATTTAGTTATTGCAGAACTGTAGTGTAAAGGATGTGTGGACTATAACCACATTTTCTGCTAAACCCTATAGCCTCTACATAGTGTCTAGAATGGTAGAAGATGATGGAATAAATGTTTCATTAAACTTTTATGAACCTTTGGAAGTAAGTAAAAATCAGTATTCAGGGTTTTCTATTTTTTCTTTTACAATACAGTTGTTGCAATGTACTGTATGTGTTGTCAGTGCAGTGCAGCACAACGGACTAAGGTTCCAGAACAGGTGTAACATGTTCCAGGAGTTCTATTGTCTTCTGGGTGTTCTACAAACCAGGAGAAAGGTACCTGTGTGATCTGTGTGGACTGCTCACAGAGGGTCCAGAGGTCTGCTGTGACATACTACATTTGCCCCGTTGCTGTTTGCAATGAACACGGGGGTAAAAGAAAGAGAGTATGTTTCAGTCCAGGCAAATAAAGAACAAAGCTACCGATGAAAAGAAAATACCCCAAATAAAAGAATAGAAGGTGATCTTAGAACAAATCAAATATGTGAAGGAAGGTGACAACTAGAGAAAATAAATGAACTAGCTTTTTTCAAAGTGTACAGCTACTTTGAACAGCTACAGCTGGATGGTCATGCTGTTATTTGGAACAAAGGGAATTCATTCGCTGCTGAAGCACAACGTATGATATGATGCATGATTTGCTATGTGGAAGACAGATGTAACAAATTTAAGATATACATGTACTGTATCTTCAAATCACTGAGATCAACCATTGGGATTGAAGTGAAGACAAGACATAACTTCTATAGAATTTAATTGATAAAAACCAAGGGTTTTCAGCAGTATTAAAGAGCCAATATTCCATGAGCACTAAACTACAGCACTCTAAAACTACAGGACTCTAAAACCACAGGACTCTAAAGTTACAGGACTCTAAAACCACAGCACTCTAAAACCACAGCACTCTAAAAATACAGGACTCTAAAACCACAGGACTCTAAAGTTACAGGACTCTAAAACCACAGCACTCTAAAACCACAGCACTCTAAAACTACAGGACTCTAAAACCACAGGACTCTAAAATTACAGGACTCTAAAACCACAGCACTCTAAAACCACAGCACTCTAAAACTACAGGACTCTAAAACCACAGGACTCTAAAATTACAGGACTCTAAAACCACAGCACTCTAAAACCACAGGACTCTAAAACCACAGGACTCTAAAACCACAGGACTAAAGAAAATAATAAAAAGATGGGACACATTTGATCAGGAGAAACCAGAAGTAGATGTTGAAGTTTAGGGGGAAAGTCAATCAATAAAATAAGATAATATATATATATATTTTTTAAGAGGGGGTATACTGATGTCTCAAGTGCTCTGGTCGGTTTGTCTCTGGGAAATGATATAACATGAAAGAATAAAGGTGTGGAAAAAGAGTTGTGTGTGGAATGTATATACATGTAGGAAGGTGTACAGAGAAGAGGTGAGAAAGAGAAGTCCTGGGAGGGTGGGAGGGAGTGACTTTGCATGGCCTTAAACTGGAGCAAACTCGGTGTTGCATTCAGGGGCACAAGTGACGCACTGTCAGTCTTAGGGAGGAAGTGCCAAACACCTTCCTTCTGGTAGGGCACCATGTAACCATTGTCAGAGGTATTACAATACGTTACCGATCGACGGCGACTTGGCGTGCTCCTGCCCGACACCGGGCTTATGGAACCAGAGGTGGAGTCTAGCTCATCAGCTGACGACCACATAGACAGATCCTGAGATGAAAGAGAGGAGAAAGAGAGAGACAATAGGGAGGGAGAAAGAGGATGAGAAGGGGGAGGGAGGGCGAGAGAGAGATACACACAGAGGGAGGGAGGCCAAGCATGAAACGGCGTTAGATACAGTAGAGAAAGGCTGCAAACGTTTCTCCTGCACTATTTCTTATTGTGTAATGTGTCTACTGCACGCTCCCTAAAACACTTCTGCGAGCAGGCCTTTCTAATCGACCTGGCTCGGGTATCCTGGAAGGATATTGACCTCAACCCGTCAGTAGAGGATGCCTGGTCATTCTTTAGAACCCTTGGTTCACTCCAGACCTGACTGCCCTTGACCAGCACAAAAACATCCTGTGGCGGACTGCAATAGCATCGAATAGTCCCCACGATATGCAACTGTTCAGGGAAGTCAGGAACCAATACACACAATACATAGCTAGCAAAGGCTAGCTTTTTCAAGCAGAAATTCGCATCCTGTAGCTCTAACTCCAAAAAGTTTTGGGACACTGTAAAGTCCATGGAGAACAAGAGCACCTCCTCGCAGCTGCCCACTGCACCGAGGCTAGGTAACACGGTCACCACTGATAAATCCATGATAATCGAACATTTCAATAAGCATTTCTCAATGGCTGGCCATGCCTTCCTCCTGGCTACTCCAACCCCGGGCAACAGCCCCCCCCCCCTCAGCTACTCGCCCAATCCTCCCCAGATTCTCCTTCACCCATATCCAGACAGCAGATGTTCTGAAAGAGCTGCAAAACCTGGACCAGTACAAATCAGCTGGGCTAGACAATCTGGACCCTCTCTTTCTAAAACTATCCGCCGCCATTGTTGCAACCCCTATTACCAGCCTGTTCAACCTCTCTGAAACATCGTCCGAGATCCCTAAAGATTGGGTGACACCCTAGACCCAAACTGTTACAGACCTATATCCATGCTTCCCTGCCTATCTAAAGTCTTCGAAAGCCAAGTTAATAAACAGATCACTGACCATTTCGAATCCCACCGTACCTTCTCCGCTGTGCAATCCGGCTTCCGAGCCGGTCACTGGTGCACCTCAGCCATGCTCAAGGTACTAAACGATATCATAACCGCCATCGATAAAAGGCAGTACTGTGCAGCCATCTTCATCGACCTGGCCAAGGCTTTCAACTCTGTCAATCACAGTATTCTTATCGGCAGACTCAATAGCCTTGGTTTTTCTGAAGACTGCCTCGCCTGGTTCACTGGCGGTCTCTATGGGGGTACCGCAGGGTTCAATTTTCGGGCTGACTCTTTTCTCTGTATATATCAATGATGTCGCTCTTGCTGCAGGCGATTCCCTGATCCACCTCTACGCAGACGACACCATTCTGCCCTTCCTTGGACACTGTGCTAGCTTCAATGGCATTCAACACTCCTTCCGTGGCCTCCAACTGCTCTTAAATGCTAGTAAAACCAAATGCATGCTTTTCAACCGTTCGCTGCCCGCACCCGCCCGCCCGACTAGCATCACCACCCTGGACGGTGCCGACCTAGAATATGTGGACAACTATAAATACCTAGGTGTCTGGCTAGACTGTAAACTCTCCTTCCAGACTCATATTAAACATCTCCAATCCAAAATCAAATCTAGAATCGGCTTTCTATTTCGCAACAAAGCCTCCTTCACTCACGCCGCCAAACTTACCCTAGTAAAACTGACTATCCTACCGATCCACGACTTCGGCGATGTCATCTACAAAATAGCTTCCAACACTCTACTCAGCAAACTGGATGCAGTCTATCACAGTGCCACCCGTTTTGTTCCCAAATCACCTTATACCACCCACCACTGCGACCTGTATGCTCTAGTCGGCTGGCCCTCACTACATACTCGTTGCCAGACCCACTGGCTCCAGGTCATCTATAAGTCTATGCTAGGTAAAGCTCCGCCTTATCTCAGTTCACTGGTCACGATAACAACACCCACCCGTAGCACACATTCCAGCAGGTATATCTCACTTATCATCCCCAAAGCCAACACCTCATTTGGACGCCTTTCCTTCCAGTTCTCTGCTGCCAGTGACTGGAACGAATGACAAAAATCGCTGAAGTCGGAGACTTTTATTTCCCTCACCAACTTTAAACATCAACTAACTGAGCAGCTAACCGATCACTGCAGCTGTACATAGTCCATCGGTGTATATAGCCCACCCAATCTACCTACCTATCCCCATACTGTTTTTATTTTATTTACTTTTCTGCTCTTTTGCACACCAGTATCTCTACTTGCACATCATCATCTGCTCATTTATCACTCCAGTGTTAATCTGTTAAATTGCAATTATTCGCTCCTATGGCCTATTTATTGCCTACCTCCTCATGCCCTTTGCACACACTGTATATAGACCTTAGACCTTTCTCTACTGCTACTGTGTCATTGACTTGTTTGTGTTATTGGCTTGTTTGTTTACTCCATGTGTAACTCTGTGTTGTTGTCTGTGTCACACTGCTTTGCTTTATCTTGGCCAGGTCGCAGTTGCAAATGAGAACTTGTTCTCAACTAGCCTACCTGGTTAAATAAAGGTGAAATAAATAAATAATTGGAGATACATTCCATTGTTCTATTTAATTGTAAAAGTGCGTCTGTTCTGACCTGTTGGCTGCTGTTCGTGTCCAGAATCTTCTCCAGCTCTTTGAGGTCTCTGGTCACCTCCTTGAAGAGCAGTTTGAGGCGGTTCCCGATGACGTGAACCTTCTCCTTGGCCTCCAGACAGTCACTGCCCTCGCTGTTGACTAGCAGCTGCAGGGACATGTCCTGCAGGGACAACACCTTCCTCTGGGTGTCTAGCAGCTCACAGCGGATTTTCTGTGGATGGAGTGAGGGAGATTGGTTGGTTCACAATTTTACTCACTGCAAGGTGTCAGTCACTCAAGGACATTTTCTAATTTGAGGTCCCTACGCTTAATTTAAAAGTCTCCAGTTGACATCAATCAATAATTTATATAAAAGTCAGATTTGTGTGTGCTTATCTCAACTCCGAATTAGAATATGGTTTATGCCATCTGACTGTGGAATCCACTGTCTCATCAGCCCAGCCAAGCAATGTATAAACTTGATCTCCACTATAAGAAGCATCTAGACATTATCTCATATTTCCTTTAGACTAACATTTCTTTTTTTAACAGTGGAGATTTATATAAACATTACTGTCTGTCTCTCCGACATTTGCAACATTGTTTCAATATTCAATCGATCTCCATCTGTCCCATAGTAATGAATGGTTGCCGCCTGCTACCGACCCCCCTCAGCTCCCAGCTGTGCCCTGGACACCATTTGTGAATTGATCGCCCCCCATCTAGCTTCAGAGTTTGTTCTGTTAGGTGACCTAAACTGGGATATGCTTAACACCCCGCCAGTCCTACAATCTAAGCTAGATGCCCTCAATCTCACACAAATCATCAAGGAACCCACCAGGTACAACCCTAACTCTGTAAACAAGGGCACCCTCATAGACGTCATCCTGACCAACTGGCCCTCCAAATACACCTCCGCTGTCTTCAACCAGGATCTCAGCGATCACTGCCTCATTGCCTGTATCCGCTACGGAGCCGCAGTCAAACGACCACCCCTCATCACTGTCAAACGCTCCCTAAAACACTTCTGTGAGCAGGCCTTTCTAATCGACCTGGCCCGGGTATCCTGGAAGGACATTGACCTCATCCCGTCAGTTGAGGATGCCTGGTCATTCTTTAAAAGTAACTTCCTCACCATTTTAGATAAGCATGCTCCGTTCAAAAAATGCAGAACTAAGAACAGATACAGCCCTTGGTTCACCCCAGACCTGACTGCCCTCGACCAGCACAAAAACATCCTGTGGCGGACTGCAATAGCATCGAATAGTCCCCGTGATATGCAACTGTTCAGGGAAGTCCGGAACCAATACACGCAGTCAGTCAGGAAAGCTAAGGCCAGCTTCTTCAGGCAGAAGTTTGCATCCTGTAGCTCCAACTCCAAAAAGTTCTGGGACACCGTGAAGTTCATGGAGAACAAGAGCACCTCCTCCCAGCTGCCCACTGCACTGAGGCTAGGTAACACGGTCACCACTGATAAATCCATGATTATCGAAAACTTCAATAAGCATTTCTCAACGGCTGGCCATGCCTTCCGCCTGGCTACTTCAACCTCGGCCAACAGCTCCGCCCCCCCCGCAGCTCCTCGCTCAAGCCTCTCCAGGTTCTCCTTTAACCAAATCCAGATAGCAGATGTTCTGAAAGAGCTGCAAAACCTGGACCCGTACAAATCAGCTGGGCTTGACAATCTGGACCCTCTATTTCTGAAACTATCTGCCACCATTGTCGCAACCCCTATTACCAGCCTGTTCAACCTCTCTTTCATATCGTCTGAGATCCCCAAGGATTGGAAAGCTGCCGCAGTCATCCCCCTCTTCAAAGGGGGAGACACCCTGGACCCAAACTGTTACAGACCTATATCCATCCTGCCCTGCCTATCTAAGGTCTTCGAAAGCCAAGTCAACAAACAGGTCACTGACCATCTCGAATCCCACCGCACCTTCTCCGCTGTGCAGTCTGGTTTCCGAGCCGGTCATGGGTGCACCTCAGCCACATTCAAGGTACTCAACGATATCATAACCGCCATCGATAAAAGACAGTACTGTGCAGCCGTCTTCATCGACCTTGCCAAGGCTTTCGACTCTGTCAATCACCATATTCTTATAGGCAGACTCAGGAGCATCGGTTTTTCGGATGACTGCCTTGCCTGGTTCACCAATTACTTTGCAGACAGAGTTCAGTGCGTCAAATCGGAGGGCATGCTGTCTGGTCCTCTGGCAGTCTCTATGGGGGTGCCACAGGGTTCAATTCTCGGGCCGACTCTTTTCTCTGTGTATATCAATGATGTTGCTCTTGCTGCGGCGATTCCCTGATCCACCTCTACGCAGACGACACCATTCTATATACTTTCGGCCCGTCTTTGGACACTGTGCTATCTAACCTCCAAACAAGCTTCAATGCCATACAACACTCCTTCCGTGGCCTCCAACTGCTCTTAAACGCTAGTAAAACCAAATGCATGCTTTTCAACCGGTCGCTGCCTGCACCCGCATGCCCGACTAGCATCACCACCCTGGATGGTTCCGACCTAGAATATGTGGACGTCTATAAGTACCTAGGTGTCTGGCTAGACTGCAAACTCTCCTTCCAGACTCATATCAAACATCTCCAATCGAAAATCAAATCAAGAGTCGGCTTTCTATTCCGCAACAAAGCCTCCTTCACTCACGCCGCCAAGCTTACCCTAGTAAAACTGACTATCCTACCGATCCTCGACTTCGGCGATGTCCTCTACAAAATGGCTTCCAACACTCTACTCAGCAAACTGGATGCAGTCTATCACAGTGCCATCCGTTTTGTCACTAAAGCAACTTATACCACCCACCACTGCGACTTGTATGCTCTAGTCGGCTGGCCCTCGCTACATATTCGTCGCCAGACCCACTGGCTCCAGGTCATCTACAAGTCCATGCTAGGTAAAGCTCCGCCTTATCTCAGCTCACTGGTCACGATGGCAACACCCATCCGTAGCACGCGCTCCAGCAGGTGTATCTCACTGATCATCCCTAAAGCCAACACCTCATTTGGCCGCCTTTCGTTCCAGTACTCTGCTGCCTGTGACTGGAACGAATTGCAAAAATCGCTGAAGTTGGAGACTTTTATCTCCCTCACCAACTTCAAACATCAGCTATCTGAGCAGCTAACCAATCGCTGCAGCTGTACATAGTCTATTGGTAAATAGCCTACCCTTTTTCTCCTACCTCATCCCCATACTGTTTTTATTTATTTACTTTTCTGCTCTTTTGCACACCAATATCTCTACCTGTACATGACCATCTGATCATTCATCACTCCAGTGTTAATCTGCAAAATTGTAATTATTTGCCTACCTCCTCATGCCTTTTGCACACATTGTATATAGACTCCCCCTTTGGTTTCTACTGTGTTATTGACTTGTTAATTGTTTACTCCATGTGTAACTCTTTGTTGTCTGCTCACACTGCTATGCTTTATCTTGGCCAGGTCGCAGTTGCAAATGAGAACTTGTTCTCAACTAGCCTACCTGGTTAAATAAAGGTGAAAAAAAAATTTAAAAATAAAAATGTGTCGGGAGTCGGGACGAGCCAGTCGAAATCATGAATCAGCTGGCATCATTTTTATGGATATAAACAAAGAAATGTAAATTGAAAAAAAGATCAAACGAAACAAAGTGCAGCTAGTTTGCAGTTTTTCCAGCTTCAGTTTGAAGTGATTGTGTTAGCTGTGTTGTTGGCTAGCTCCTCTGAACAATAGTATCCTGACAAGTGAGAACATTTTCTATGACAGGTGAAATCGTGCCTCATTAGCTCATTGTTATGGATGTATCCAAATAAATGTAAATAGTAAACAGCTTAAACAAACGCAAATGCTGCTACTTTGCTGTTATTCTGGCTGCACTTTTTGACGTGACTGTAAGTTAGTCGTAGTTGGCTAGCTAGCAAGCAAGGGATAAGAACGTTGCCAGCCAGTATGACAATGGAACATTTAGAAAAAATTACTGGGTGGCATCCATAGATACAGAAATAAAATGACTGAACGACTGGGTCGGGTCTCTGGCAACCGAACCGATAAAACGAACGACCAGCCAGCTTGGGTAGCAACCCAAGATTTGTGTCGGGACTATATCTTGCGAATGGATGACATAGTATGAATAAATTAATCAAAATAACGTTTTTTTTAAATGAAAATATGCCAATCATTATTTGAATATGTTGATAACCCGTTGTATAAAAGTGATTATGCCCAAGAAGCCGGTGTTTGGAGGATATATTGACTTTGTCTCAGGCCTAACAACAATATATCCTCCAAACACCGGCTTCTTGGGCATTATCACTTAAATATAACATTACTAAAACGCTTCTGTACCAGGAGTGTTTTGTGGTGCTCATGGAGGGTGTTGCTGTCCTGGATGGGGTCAATGGGAACAATCTCATTCCTCCTGCGGTCAATGTTCTCCAGCCACAGTAGCAGGCCGTGACTCATCTCATGGAAGTCCTACAGGAGAGGAGACGTGAATACAAATGCATGCTAATCACCTTCTACCAAAAGTCATGACTTCTACCTAAAGTAACATATTTAATATGTCTAACTAATGATAAACCTTGATGTTTATATCCAGGTCATTAAAACACAATTTAATTGTATCCTGTCTCAGTTGTCCAACATGCAAACATGATTTGTCCTGGTTTGAATATTTTATTAAGTGACCAGTAAGTAGCCTGGTCCCAGAGCTGTTTGCGCTGTCTTGCCAACTCCTTAACGGCCATAGGAGTTGGAAAGACAGCACAGATCTGGGACCAGGCTAGGTGACTAGACAGTTGGACACCTACGTGACACTGCATAAGGGCCTTTTGTAGCGCTGCCCTCCACTCTCCCAGAGAGGTGCCCAATCTGTCCCAGCGGTTGTTCATCTCTTTCAGCCTGGCCTTCAGGTCCTGGGACTCTTCTGTGGCGGACTGGACAAACTCTGCACTGCACAGGTTGATGGACAGCACTGTGGCCTTACGCTTGTCAACAGCCTTCTGCAGCTCCTGTAGACAGACAATATGAAAATAGATGATTTGAGAGGGTGTCATATCAGCACAGAGTATTTTTTAAATATCCATCTCTGGTTGCAAAGCTTTCCCAAAGAGTATCATACAACTGGGATTCATCCAACCATGATTTCTGAAAAAACCCGGAACTTTGAGAAAGCCTTACACACCTTGCAAGCTTTGTAATCCTAGTGAGTAATCAAAGTTCAAAGGTCACCTTCAGTTTTTTGATGCGCAGCTCGATGGTCTGGATGTCGGTGCTGAGGTCCAGCCTCCGTTGCTGCTCTAGCTCCTCCCCTGCCTGCTCCAGCCACGCCCACACAGCGTTGAGGTCAGAGTTGAACTGCTGCCACTGCTGAAGGTTCTGCTTCAGACGCATCTCTTTACTGAGGGCCTGGGCCTGCAGCAACTCCCAGCGCTGTATCACACCTACAGTACAGAGAGAGAGGGAGAGAGAGAGAGAGAGGGAGGGGGAGAAAGAGAGAGGGAGAGAGAGGGAGGGGGAGAGAGAGAGAGAGAGATGGAGAGAGAGGGAGGGGAGAGAGAGGGAGGGGAGAGAGAGAGAGACAGAGAGAGATAGAGAGTGACAGACAGACAGACAGACAGAGGGAGACAGAGAGAGAGAGAGAGAGAGAGAGAGAGAGAGAGAGAGACAGAGAGAGAGAGAGAGAGAGACAGAGAGAGAGAGAGAGAGAGAGACAGAGAGAGAGAGAGAGACAGAGAGAGAGAGAGAGAGACAGAGAGAGAGAGAGAGAGAGACAGAGAGAGAGACAGAGAGAGAGAGAGAGAGAGACAGAGAGAGACAGAGAGAGAGACAGAGAGAGACAGAGAGAGAGAGAGACAGAGAGAGAGAGAGAGAGAGAGAGAGAGAGAGAGAGAGAGAGAGAGAGAGAGAGAGAGAGAGAGAGAGAGAGAGAGAGAGAGAGAGAGACAGAGAGAGAGAGAGACAGAGAGAGACAGAGAGAGAGACAGAGAGAGAGACAGAGAGAGATTATTATATTATAGCTGTATTATATCTATTCATCTCTTTACTGAGGGCCTGCAGCAACTCCCAACGCTGTATCACACCTACAGTACAGGAGGGAAGAAAGGAATGTATTATTTATTTGGTAATAAGACATCTATCTATATTTTTTGTGAGGGGCCTGAGCCTGCAGTAACTATCACACCTACAGTACAGCAAGGTAAAGGAGGAAGAAAGGGTATCAAATAATTAATTTGGTAACGGTATATATGGTATATTTGGGGTATATATGGTATATATGGGGTATATATGGGATATATGGTATATATGGGATATATGGTATATATGGGATATATGAGGTATATATGGAATATTATGGTATATATGGGATCTGTAGAATATATGGTATCTATGGTATATATGGGATATATGGGGTATATGGGATCTGTAGAATATATGGTATCTATGGTATATATGGGATATATGGGGTATATATGGGATATATGGGGTATATATGGGATATATATGGGATATATGGGGATATATGGTATATATGGGATCTGTAGAATATATGGGATCTATGGTATATATGGGATATTATGGTGTATATATGGGATATATATGGGATATATGGTATATATGGGATCTATGGTATATATGGGATCTATGGGATATATGGAATATATGATATCTATATGGGATATATGGGATCTACATGGTATATATGGGATAAATGTTATATATGGAATATATTGTATATATGGGATATATGGTATCTACATGTAATATATGAGATATATGGGATATATGATATATATGGGATCTACATGGTATATATGGTAAATATGGGATATATAGTATATGGTATATACAGTATAAATGGTATCTACATGGTATATATGGTATCTACATGGTATATATGGTATATGTAGTAATTGGTATATACAGTATAAATGGTATCTACATGGTATATATGGTATCTACAAGGTATATATGGTATAAACATGGTATACATGGTATATATTGTCTAAATTGTATATATGGTATATAAGGTATATACGGTCTAAATTGTATATATGGTATATATGGTATCTACATGATATATACAGTATAAATGGTATATACATGGTATATATGGTATCTACATGGTATATATGGGATATGTAGTAATTGGTATATACAGTATAAATGGTATCTACATGGTATATATGGTATATATGGTATCAATTGTATATATGGTATCTACATGGTATACACGGTATACATGGTATATGGGATATATGGTATATAAGGTATATATGGTATCTAGATGGATATATGGTATATATGGTATCTACGTGGTATATATTTTATTTATGGGATATATGGTATATATGGTGTCTACATGGTATATATGCTATCTACATGGTATATATGATATATATGATATATATGGGATAGATGGTATATATGGGATATATGGTATATATGGTATATATGGAATATATGGTAAATACATGGTATATAAGGTATCTACATGGTATATATGGGATCTACATGGTATATATGGTTTATATGGTACATGGGATATATGGTATATATGGTATATACATGGTATATATGGGATCTACATGGTATATATGGTATATATGGGATCTACATGGTATATATGGGATCTACATGGTATATATGAGATCTACATGGTATATATGGTATATATGGTACACATGATATATATGGGATCTACATGGTATATATGGTATATATGGTATATATGGGATATATGGTATATATGGTACACATGGTATATATGGTATCTACATGGTATATATGGTATATATGGTATATATGGTATATATGGTATATATGGGATCTACATGGTATATATGGGATCTACATGGTATAAACATGGTACACATGGTAGACACATGTGTACCATGTGTACCCCAAGCACCATGTGTACCCCAAGCAGACACATCGATGGCTCTGAACGAACTTTATTTAACTCTCTGCAAACTGGAAACGATTTATCCGGAGGCTGCATTCATTGTAGCTGGGGATTTTAACAAGGCTAATCTGAAAACAAGACTCCCTAAATTCTATCAGCATATCGATTGCGCAACCAGGGGTGGAAAGACCCTGGATCATTGTTACTCTAACTTCCGCGATGCATATAAGGCCCTGCCCCGCCCCCCTTTCGGTAAAGCTGACCACGACTCCATTTTGTTGATCCCTGCCTACAGACAGAAACTAAAACAAGAAGCTCCCACGCTGAGGTCTGTCCAACGCTGGTCTGACCAAGCTGACTCCACACTCCAAGACTGCTTCCATCACGTGGACTGGGAGATGTTTCGTATTGCGTCAGACAACAACATTGACGAATACGCTGATTCGGTGTGCGAGTTCATTAGAACGTGCGTTGAAGATGTCGTTCCCATAGCAACGATTAAAACATTCCCTAACCAGAAACCGTGGATTGATGGCAGCATTCGTGTGAAACTGAAGGCGCGAACCACTGCTTTTAATCAGGGCAAGGTGTCTGGTAACATGACTGAATACAAACAGTGCAGCTATTCCCTCCGCAAGGCTATCAAACAAGCTAAGCGCCAGTACAGAGACAAAGTAGAATCTCAATTCAACGGCTCAGACACAAGAGGCATGTGGCAGGGTCTACAGTCAATCACGGACTACAGGAAGAAACCCAGCCCAGTCACGGACCAGGATGTCTTGCTCCCAGGCTGACTAAATAACTTTTTTGCCCGCTTTGAGGACAATACAGTGCCACTGACACGGCCTGCAACGAAAACATGCGGTCTCTCCTTCACTGCAGCCGAAGTGAGTAAGACATTTAAACGTGTTAACCCTCGCAAGGCTGCAGGCCCAGACGGCATCCCCAGCCGCGCCCTCAGAGCATGCGCAGACCAGTTGGCCGGTGTGTTTACGGACATATTCAATCAATCCCTATACCAGTATGCTGTTCCCACATGCTTCAAGAGGGCCACCATTGTTCCTGTTCCCAAGAAAGCTAAGGTAACTGAGCTAAACGACTACCGCCCCGTAGCACTCACATCCGTCATCATGAAGTGCTTTGAGAGACTAGTCAAGGACCATATCACCTCCACCCTACCTGACACCCTAGACCCACTCCAATTTGCTTACCGCCCAAATAGGTCCACAGACGATGCAATCTCAACCACACTGCACACTGCCCTAACCCATCTGGACAAGAGGAATACCTATGTGAGAATGCTGTTCATCGACTACAGCTCGGCATTCAACACCATAGTACCCTCCAAGCTCGTCATCAAGCTCGAGACCCTGGGTCTCGACCCCGCCCTGTGCAACTGGGTACTGGACTTCCTGACGGGCCGCCCCCAGGTGGTGAGGGTAGGCAACAACATCTCCTCCCCGCTGATCCTCAACACTGGGGCCCCACAAGGGTGCGTTCTGAGCCCTCTCCTGTACTCCCTGTTCACCCACGACTGCGTGGCCACGCACGCCTCCAACTCAATCATCAAGTTTGCGGACGACACAACAGTGGTAGGCTTGATTACCAACAACGACGAGACGGCCTACAGGGAGGAGGTGAGGGCCCTCGGAGTGTGGTGTCAGGAAAATAACCTCACACTCAACGTCAACAAAACTAAGGAGATGATTGTGGACTTCAGGAAACAGCAGAGGGAACACCTCCCCATCCAGCGCCTCTTCAACCTCAGGAGGCTGAAGAAATTTGGCTTGTCACCAAAAGCACTCACAAACTTCTACAGATGCACAATCGAGAGCATCCTGGCGGGCTGTATCACCGCCTGGTATGGCAACTGCACCGCCCTTAACCGTAAGGCTCTCCAGAGGGTAGTGAGGTCTGCACAACGCATCACCGGGGGCAAACTACCTGCCCTCCAGGACACCTACACCACCCGATGCTACAGGAAGGCCATAAAGATTATCAAGGACATCAACCACCCGAGCCACTGCCTGTTCACCCCGCTGTCATCCAGAAGGCGAGGTCAGTACAGGTGCATCAAAGCTGGGACCGAGAGACTGAAAAACAGCTTCTATCTCAAGGCCATCAGACTGTTAAACAGCCACCACTAACATTGAGTGGCTACTGCCAACACACTGTCAACGACACTGACTCTACTCCAGCCACTTTAATAATGGGAATTGATGGGAAATGATGTAAATATATCACTAGCCACTTTAAACAATGCTACCTTATATAATGTTACTTACCCTACATTATTCATCTCATATGCATACGTAGATACTGTACTCTATATCATCGACTGCATCCTTATGTAATACATGTATCACTAGCCACTTTAACTATGCCACTTTGTTTACATACTCATCTCATATGTATATACTGTACTCGATACAATCTACTGTATCTTGCCTATGCTGCTCTGTACCATCACTCATTCATATATCCTTATGTACATATTCTTTATGCCCTTACACTGTGTATAAGACAGTAGTTTTTTGGAATTGTTAGTTAGATTACTTGTTCGTTATTACTGCATTGTCGGAACTAGAAGCACAAGCATTTCGCTACACTCGCATTAACATCTGCTAACCATGTGTATGTGACAAATAAAATTTGATTTGATTTGATTTGATATATGGGATATATGGTATATATGGGATCTACATGGTATACATGGTATATATGGTATATATGGTACAAATGGTATATATGGGATCTACATGGTATATATGGTATCTACATGGTATATATGGTATATATAGGATATATGTACAGTTGATCTATTATTTATGTCTACCACTGATTATACTGTATATACAGGCATTTGAGGTGACATAAAGCTTACAGTCCATTACAGTACAGGCCAGTACAGGCCCCTACAGGTCCGTACAGTACAGTCCAGCCCAGTACAGCCCATTACAGTACAGGCTCGTACAGGTTCGTACAGTACAGTCCCGTCCAGCCCTGTACAGCACAGTCCAGTACAGCCCGAAGAAATGTGTCTGCCTTAAAAGCTGCTGACTTTGTACTTACTTCTCTGCTTGAGCACTCTGGAGCAAAAACAACCCAGAAAACATACAACCACCACACAATGTTGTCTCATCGTGGACTACAAGTTGTGGGCATTAATGTACCATTGCTACTTTACATCTTAAGACCTCTCCACCTCTGAATGTCTTAACACCTCTCCACCTCTGAATGTCTTATCACCTCTCCACCTCTGACTGTCTTAAGCCTGATTAATATCAACACCTGATGGCAAAACTTTACCTGTTGTTTGTGAATCATCATCAATGGGGTCAGCAAGTCCTGAGGCCTTTTCCCCCTCCCCCTTCAGTTCGTAGCCAACCCTCTTCACCGTGTCTATACTGCTACGACACTCTCCCAGTAGACGCATCTACACAACAGGACATAGCACAGGCAACAGACAGAAAGCATGTGACTGAGACGCTCACATCAAGTAATCACACCGTAGAAACTTTTCCTAAAGACCTTCCATTAAGACAGAATGGTCTCATATCAGACAGTACTCACATATCCCATGTATGATGCATCCAGCTCTGGCCCGGTGGGGGTTCTGCTACGGATGACATTCTCTGTCTGTTGCAGGTGTAACTGACTGGGGTCCAGAACCTTGTCCAACTGAAGGATGTGGCTGTCCAGGGTACCTCCCTCTCCTGAGGATGGGAAGAGTGGATGGACACCCACATGGCATACGGTTAGATAAGGGCTTTGATTTTATGTTCACGGGACAGTTTCTTAGACCTAGATTAAGCCTACTCCTGTGAGATTTAAAAGCACTTTCAATGTAGATTATTTGGGAGTTTAATCTGTGTCTGAAAGAACAGACATAAAAACATAGAAATCCATCCACTGCAAAACGTTGTGAGATATCATTAATAGTTAGTGTTATCCATCCACGTTGTGAGATATCATTAATAGTTAGTGTTATCCATCCACATTGTGAGATATCATTAATAGTTAGTGTTATCCATCCACGTTGTGAGATATCATTAATAGTTAGTGTTATCCATCCACGTTGTGAGATATCATTAATAGTTAGTGTTATCCATCCATGTTGTGAGATATCATTAATAGTTAGTGTTATCCATCCACGTTGTGAGATATCATTAATAGTTAGTGTTATCCATCCACGTTGTGAGATATCATTAATAGTTAGTGTTATCCATCCACGTTGTGAGATATCATTAATAGTTAGTGTTATCCATCCACATTGTGAGATATCATTAATAGTTAGTGTTATCCATCCAAGTTGTGAGATATCATTAATAGTTAGTGTTATCCATCCACGTTGTGAGATATCATTAATAGTTAGTGTTATCCATCCATGTTGTGAGATATCATTAATAGTTAGTGTTATCCATCCACGTTGTGAGATATCATTAATAGTTAGTGTTATCCATCCACGTTGTGAGATATCATTAATAGTTAGTGTTATCCATCCACGTTGTGAGATATCATTAATAGTTAGTGTTATCCATCCACGTTGTGAGATATCATTAATAGTTAGTGTTATCCATCCACGTTGTGAGATATCATTAATAGTTAGTGTTATCCATCCACGTTGTGAGATATCATTAATAGTTAGTGTTATCCATCTACATTGTGAGATATCATTAATAGTTAGTGTTATCCATCCACGTTGTGAGATATCATTAATAGTTAGTGTTATCCATCCACGTTGTGAGATATCATTAATAGTTAGTGTTATCCATCCACGTTGTGAGATATCATTAATAGTTAGTGTTATCCATCCACGTTGTGAGATATCATTAATAGTTAGTGTTATCCATCCACATTGTGAGATATCATTAATAGTTAGTGTTATCCATCCACGTTGTGAGATATCATTAATAGTTAGTGTTATCCATCCACGTTGTGAGATATCATTAATAGTTAGTGTTATCCATCCACGTTGTGAGATATCATTAATAGTTAGTGTTATCCATCCACATTGTGAGATATCATTAATAGTTAGTGTTATCCATCCACATTGTGAGATATCATTAATAGTTAGTGTTATCCATCCACATTGTGAGATATCATTAATAGTTAGTGTTATAAATCCAGTCGTAAATTAGAAGACAATGGACGAAGAACATATAAAACAATAGACAAAAAACATCTCCCCAAAAGATGCGCACAACAACATGCACCTTTAAAACACACAGGATGCCAACACAAGAAATCAGCTTGAGGTCAGCTACAGTAGCCTACGTGCCGCACAAATCAAATGAAATGCAAAATGTTAGAAAGCGGTGCTGTTAGTTAACGGTGCCTGTTGTTATGCTTCAGTGTGCGTGTGAGAAAACCAAACCAAACTCGTAGCAGGCAGAAAGCAGGCTGTGAGAGTTATTTTTATACACCAAGGCATGTTGCCTAACATCAAATGACCTCAGACGACCTCTCTGAGATCAAGGCTATCCTATCCCCAGTACCTGCCAGTAAGTTGTGAGGGGTCTGGTATCATTAGTACCTGACAGTAGTGGTGCAGGGATGAGGGGTGTAAACTACACTGACCTGACAGAGCGGAAGCAGAAGCTGATCCCTGGTAGCTCCCCTCCTCTCCGTGCTCCTCGTGCTCAGAGGCCAGGCCGAGAGCCCCGCTGGCACTCTCCAGCCTCTTTCTCAGGTCGTAGTCATGGTCCCACTCCAGGGGGATGGAGTCCATGCTGGCTGGGGTTCCCATGCCCGAGCGCTCAGCCCCAGTACAGAGGGGGGCAGTCAGGGAGGGCAGAGGGGAGCTCAGGCAGTCTCCAAGACGTTCACTCCAGAGAATGCTGGACAGGTCCCCAGGTTCATCCAGTTCAATCTCCTTGTCCGAGAATGACACATCGTACTCTTCTCCTGTCAGCTGGAAGAGGAGGGATGGGAGGTTAAGGTATACCTACGAGACAGTCAAAAAAAGACCGTCAGCATCAAAATGAAAAGAACAAGGGCTCAGTAGACGTCATCCCCGGGCTCACCGGTAGTTGGATCAGCTTCTTATAGTAACGCTCCACGCGTCCAAACACCTCCTGGTAGTATCTCCGCAGCTCCTCCAGCTCCTTCTCTATAACAACAGCGTCCAGAGGCTCACTCTTCTGCAGCAGCACCTCTCCCTGGTGGAAGATGTGCTCGACCTTCCCCGTGGTCACAGAAATCTCCTGCTGGAACGCCTGGTAATCAAAAACAAGCGAGGCAGAGGCCAGACTGAATACAGTGTGTTTTAGGAACACGGTGGTTAGGATACAGTTGAGCCATGGTAGGAGTTTGTATAGTTTTGCTAACCGGTTCCATAGCAGTCAGAAATAGTGATTATGTGATTATTTCAATGATTACTGATAGAATTCATAGTATAGTCGAGTTATTGAAGAGCGGAAAAATATGTAGGATTATGAGAGAACAATAATCACTTGTGTAAAGAGGCCATCCTTACCCGTAGCTGTTTGATCTTGGCTCGGATGTCACACTCTGAGAAGTGTTCTATGTTGGTGAGCTGCAGGTCCATCTCGGTGAGCCACACCACGACGCTGTCTCTGGCCTTCTCAAACTCCTCACGCTGACTGACGAAGTGCTGGAGAAATCATAAAGAGATGCTTCAGCGTCTCTGGCAGCAATTTTTTTTTTTCTTTGATCTGGAACTTCGTGCAGACACTCCACCTGATTCTGCCGACTAGAACCAATGAAATTACTTCCTTGCTGGTATAGTTTCTTTCCTAGAGCAGTACCAACCCTCAGGAGTGTAGAATCCCACTGGGCACAAACACCAATTGAACGTCTATTCTACATTGGTTCAAAGTAATGTCATTGAAATGACGTGGAAACAACGTTGATTCAGCCAGTGTGTGCCAAGTGGGATTGGACTATATACACCATACTTTCTGTTGTGTTACAGTTGCTCAACGAGGCCCACTCTGGATGTGACTCTGTACCTTGAGCCTGCGGAGGATGGAGGCCACCCTCTTCTGCAGGTTATCCCAGCGCTGGTTCCCGTCGTGGGACATTTCCCCGAGGCGACAGGAGGAGTCTGTGCGGTTCTCCCTGGCCAGGCGGCGGTACTGTTTATTGATCGTCTCCAGCTGGGTCAGGCTCTCATGGGACTGACACTGAAATGCCTGGAACACACACACAAATATAACCAACACATTTAGAATCAAAAAGAGACAAGTTGCTTGAAAATTTCATTGACCATTTAATTGATCAATTTATTACTCAGGGATGAGTTATGAGTTTTGTCCATGTAAAGTGCATTCTGAAAGTGTTCAGACCACTTGATTTTTTCCACATTTTGTTATGTCACACCCTTATTCTGAAATGTATTACTAGTTTCCCCCCCTCAATCTACACACAATACCCCATAAAGACAAAAAAATAGGTTTTCAGAAATGTTACAATGGTACAGTTGAAGTCTGAAGTCAAATACACCTTAGCCAAATACATTTAAACTCAGTTTTTCACAATTCCTGACATTTAATCCTAGTAAAAATTCCCTGTCTTGGGTCAGTTAGGATCACCACTTTATTTTAGGAATGTGAAATGTCAGAATAATAGCAGAGAGAATGATTTATTTCAGCTTGTATTTCTTTCATCACATTCCTAGTGGGTCAGAAGTTTACATACACTCAATTAGTATTTGGTAGCATTGCCTTTAAATTGTTTAACTTGGGTCAAACATTTTGGGTAGCCTTCCACAAGCTACGTACTGATATGAAAGGAGAATATAGTGGTTATATCCAAGTAGGACTAGGTGGTCTGTACTAGCATGTCTGTACCTCAAACTTCTTGAGTTCTTCCTTGGCCACTGTGTACAGTACTCCTGAAGAGTTGGGTAGAGCAGCGGTCTTCTCTGAGGTCACTAGCCACTCCTCAAAACGCATAAAGTCTTCTATGATCTTCTGCCATAAACGCCATGTCTCTTCAATCCTTACACATTAAAACGATATGGACAGTTTAAGTTATGGTGAGAGCCTATATCACAAGTACATGTTTCCAAATTTACCAAACCTAGAATTACATTACTGCACTTGTTGATAGTCTTGAAAGTGAAAATTCTGACTACTTTAGAAACTATAGCGCCTAAATCCTAAATTTAGCGTGTCTCGTACTTGAGCCTCCTCTCCATGGACAGGGCACATATTCTCCTCCAGCGGCGGTCGAGGTTCCTGGTGGTCTGCTGGATGGAATCACACTCTGTGTCCGTGGCACAGACGTCACAGTCGTGTAACAACACCTCACACAGGTTCAACGCAGAAGCCACACTTGTGCTGTGCTTCTCTATGTCACGCTGAAGCTCCTGGGTGGACGGAGAGAAAGATGGAAGGATGTTATCTTATATTATGGTACAGAAAGAGGATGTTGATCTTAATCTTTTTTAGAATCAAGAAGCCTACTAAGACTTTTCAATAAGCCTACCTCTATTGTACTGTCTATAAGCCTGTCTGCTGGGAACTAAACAGGGATCAATAAAATATCAACATAAACAACTGTTATTGATTATGTAGCTGTATCAGTGGCGGACCACTTTTTGGAAGCGAACCACTCGATTTCGCCCCTACGTTATATGGCCATCGAACATGTCACCCTCCCTAGGAGAGGGGGTGACCATGACAATTTATTGTTAAAATGAGAGGCTGCCTGGATCTTTAATTTAAAAACCCTTGCTCCCTTCGGTCTCAACTTAGACTTTGATCTGAAGCCATTCTTGTGATTATTGTGATTTGCCTTTCATTATAAATGTTTGTAGGCTTATGTAGCCAAATTGTATCTATGATCGTATGCTATTCATTCATGTTTTTGTATGTTCTTCTTATATCTGAGAATTAACCAATGATATCAGGCCACACCCGGCCATGATTACAGACATCTGTGTGTGTTCTTTAACAATTTATAAACTATTCACCCCGCAGTGTTTGTCATCATACCCTGATGAAGACAGCTTGTCTGTCAAAACTTTGGTTATTAGGTTATTCAATTATTGCATCTGAGCTCATAGAGTGTGCGTCTCTTCCTTTTTTTCAAGTATCAATAGCTATACCAGGGGGTGTACGTTATAATGTGTTTCAAAGTACCCACAGCCCACTGATGAGGTAGCCTGGTGGTCCCAGGTCTGTTTGTGCTGTCTTACCAACTGCTACAGATGTAGGATCTAATGTGATCACTCTTTTGTTGCCAAGAAAGTTCCTGCACAGCAGGAAATGAGAACTTGTAGTGTGTTCAAGGTTTAAAAAGGCTTCTAAAGTTCATAATTTACACTCTAAAATGTCAGACTTAATTTGTCCTAATGAAAAATGTATCAACCCTTTCAAAACATTTCATTAATAACAATCCACATAATAATTCACATTTGCTGTTGCTGCAGAATTATTTTCCTGCTGTAGAAAACTGTCTCAAATTAAGATACTACATCTGTATGACCGTTGCAGTGACAATGACTATAGGAGTTGGTGAGAGAACATAAACAGACCACCAGGCTACTGACACAGTATTTACCTGCTGCAGGTCCAGCTTCCGCTGTATCTCCTGGGAGTCACAGGTGTCGTATAGGATGGGTCTGGACAGCTCAGTCTCTATGTGGGTCAGCCAGGACCGCAGACTAATCATGTTCTTATCCAGCTGCTGCACTGCCACCAGAGTCTCCCTCAGCTTCTTCAACCTGCCAGTGGGATACACAATAGTTGTTTTAGAAAAACATACACAACGCAGTAGATTCCTGGTGATAAAGCACCTAAAGACAATTAACAAACAATTAACAACGTCGTTAAATCGCTTCTTTCCACTCATTGTTTTTATTTAATTTAACCAAGAAGTCACATTGAGTACAGATTGTGCTAAGTACTGTACACTGAGAAAGCCAGAGTGTTTCTGACAGCCAAGGAAAAGGTTGCATCAAAGCAAACATTAATGCCAATGGCCCTTTGGGACACAAGTGTGTGTACAGTGTGTTCATGTACTTCCTTTCCCACACACACACAGCCGTAGTATCCTTACCTGGCTCCAATGAGGTCCAGCAGGTGTTGCCAGCGCTCGCCCACCATGCTGAGTTTGTGTTCTATCTCAGATGCCTTGTTCTCATGGCTGGCCTTGGCCAGTCTCTCCCCCAGCTGGTACAGCTGCTGCTTGTTCTCCTGAGCCACCGCTATCTCCTCATAGTAGTCCTGAGAGAGGAGGGATAGACACACTTTAGAGCGGTTTGAGTACAGCGGAAATACAGTAGTCAGACCCGGTGGAAAACTAATGGTATATTTGGAATGAAATACTATTGAAAGAGCGATCAACTGCCACAACAAATTATAACACAAGCCTGTATTCCTAGAGTAGAGTACATCAGAATAGAGTATAACAGAGTAGAGTATAACAGAGTACAGTAGAGTATCAGAGTAGAGATTAACAGAGTAGAGTATAACAGAGTCCAGTAGAGTAGATCAGAGTAGAGTATAACAGAGTAGAGTATAAGAGAGTAGAGTACAGTAGAGTACAGTAGATCAGAGTAGAGTATAACAGATCAGAGTATAACAGAGTACAGTAGAGTACATCAGAGTAGAGATTAACAGAGTAGAGTATAACAGAGTCCAGTAGAGTAGATCAGAGTAGAGTATAACAGAGTAGAGTATAACAGAGTACAGTAGAGTACATCAGAGTAGAGATTAACAGAGTAGAGTATAACAGAGTCCAGTAGAGTAGATCAGAGTAGAGTATAACAGAGTAGAGTATAAGAGAGTAGAGTACAGTAGAGTACAGTAGATCAGAGTAGAGTATAACAGATCAGAGTATAACAGAGTACAGTAGAGTACATCAGAGTAGAGATTAACAGAGTAGAGTATAACAGAGTCCAGTAGAGTAGATCAGAGTAGAGTATAACAGAGTAGAGTATAAGAGAGTAGAGTACAGTAGAGTACAGTAGATCAGAGTAGAGTATAACAGATCAGAGTAGAGTACAGTAGTACAGTTCAATGGGATATCTGTCTAAAACTAAAACATGAATGAAAAGTTATGCATACTGTAGGTTAAGTTTCTGTTGGTGTTTACCTTGCGTAGCTTCTCGATCATCTCCTCGATTCTGACGTCTCCATTCTGAGAGACCTTGCTCTCCATTTGGGTAAGCCAATCACAGAGCTCCCTGTTCTTCTCCTTAAACACAGCCCACTCACTCAGCTTCTCACCCACCTGCTGCTGCCGCAGGGATAGCTATGGAGAGAAAGAGACAGCAAGATACAGATACATTGAAACTCACACGTTGTAAATACATAAATACTCATTTATGAATAATTCACCATGGTAAGGATAATTGTTAGCTGCACAGATAAATAAATAAATAAACATACACAACTACCGGTGCTAGGTAATATGCATAGATTTAGCAGAACCGCAATAAAGAGGTACTGCAGCAGTAGATGTCTAGAGTTGTTGCTTGACTTAATAGATCTAGCACAGTGTTTCCTGTCACTAGCTGGTCTCTGGTCAACATACTCATATAAAACACTGGATGTTGTTTGAAGGGGGAGGCATCCTGCACTGTTTTGTATTGAGATTTCTCTCTACCTCAGACTTAGATGCACGCATTCCCCTTTCTACATTTGCATACGGCCCAGTGTCGGAGCCTGGATGCCAGATCTGTTTCTGCTCTCTTGCCAACTCTCTTGCGACTAGGTGAAACATCTGTTGATGCGCCCTTGAGCAAGGCACTTAACCATAGTTGCTCTGGATAAGCGTCTGCTAAATGACAAAAATTCCACAATTTAGTCAATGCAAGCCTGAAAGATTTAACCTTGTCCTACTGTATGTAGTGGAGCATTGGGACCACTGTCATTACAACTTGTCACGTTCTGACCTTTATTTCCTTTGTTTTGTATTTATTTAGTATGGTCAGGGCGTGAGTAGGGTGGGCAGTCTATGTTTGTTTTTCTATATTTTGGGGTATTTCTATGTTTCGGCCTAGTATGGTTCTCAATCAGAGGCAGGTGTCATTAGATGTCTCTGATTGAGAATCATACTTAGGTAGCCTGGGTTTCACTGTGTGTTTGTGGGTGATTGTTCCTGTCTCTGTGTTTTGCACCAGACAGGGCTGTTTTTGGTTTTCCACGTTTATTGTTTTGTAGTGTTCGTGTTTATCTTTGTTTATTAAACATGAATCAATATAATCACGCTGCGTTTTGGTCCGCCTCTACTTCACCCCAAGAGAACCGTTACAGAATCACCCACCACAACAGGACCAAGCGGCGTGGTAACGGGCAGCAGCAGGAGCAGCGTAATAAGGATTTCTGGAATTGGGAAGAAATCCTCGACGGGAGAGGACCCTGGGCAAAGCCAGGGGAGTGTCGCCGCCCCAAGGTGCAGCAGGAGAAACGGCAGCAGGAGCAGCGAGGGGAATGGACATGGGAGGACGAATTGGATGGTAAAGGACACTGGGCACAGCCTGGAGAATATCGCCGCCCCAAAGAAGAGCTGGAGGTGGCGAAAGCGGGGAGGCGCTGGTATGAGGAGGCAGCACGGTGGCGTGGATGGAAGCCCGAGAGTCAGTCCCAAAAATGTATTGGGGGGGGGGGGGGGGGGGGGCTCACAGGAAGTGTGGTGAAGCCAGGTAGGAGACCTGCGCCAACTTCCTGTGCTTACCGGGGGGCTGGAGAGACCGGGCAGGCACAGTGTTATGCTGTGAAGCGCACGGTGTCCCCAGTGCGGGTGCATAGCCTGGTGCGGTACATTCCAGCTCCGCGTATCGGCCGGGCTAGAGTGGGCATCGAGCCAAGTGCCATGAAGCCGGCTCTATGCATCTGGTCTCCAGTGCGTCTCCTTGGGCCGGCTTACATGGCACCAGCCTTGCGCACGGTGTCCCCGGTTCGCCTGCATAGCCCAGTGCGGGCTATTCCACCTCGCCGCACTGGCAGGGCGACCGGGACCATTCAACCGGGTAAGGTTGGGCAGGCTTGGTGCTCAAGAGCTCCAGTGCGCCTGCACGGTCCGGTCTATCCGTCACCACCTCCACGTACCAGCCCTCCGGTGGCAGCCCCCTGCACCAGGCTGTCTCTCTGGCTCATCCTTACAGAGGCTCCCGCCTGTCCAGCGCTGCCGGAGCCTTCCTCCTCTCCAGCGCTGTCGGAGTCTCCCGCCTCTCCAGCGCTGCCAGAGCCTTCCTCCTCTCCAGCGCAGCCGGAGTCTCTCGCCTGTTCGGCACTACCAGAGCTCCCGCCCCTCAGTCCAGATGCGCCAGAGATACTCAGTCCAGCGTTGCCGGAGCTTCCCGTCTGCCCAGCGTTGCCGGAGCCACCCGTCTGCCCAGCGCCGCCTGAGCCACCCGTCTGCCCAGCGCCGCCTGAGCCACCCGCCTGCCCAGCACCGCCTGAGCCACCCCTCTGCCCAGCGCCGCCTGAGCCACCCGTCTGCCCAGCGCCGCCTGAGCCACCCGTCTGCCCATCGCCGCCAGTGCCGCCAGTCTGCCCAGCGCCGCCATTGCCGCCAGTCAGCCAGGGGCCGCCAGTGCCGCCAGTCAGCCAGGGGCCGCCAGTGCCGCCAGTCAGCCAGGGGCCGCCAGTGCCGCCAGTCAGCCAGGGGCCGCCAGTGCCGCCAGTCAGCCAGGGGCCGCCAGTGCCGCCAGTCAGCCAGGGGCCGCCAGTGCCGCCAGTCAGCCAGGGGCCGCCAGTGCCGCCAGTCAGCCAGGGGCCGCCAGTGCCGCCAGTCAGCCAGGGGCCGCCAGTGCCGCCAGTCAGCCAGGGGCCGCCAGTGCCGCCAGTCAGCCAGGGGCCGCCAGTCAGCCAGGGGCCGCCAGTCAGCCAGGGGCCACCAGTGCCGCCAGTCAGCCAGGGGCCGCCAGAGCCCCTCAGCCCAGAGCCCCTCAGCCCAGAGCCGCCAGAGCCCCTCAGCCCAGAGCCGCCAGAGCCCCTCATCCCAGAGCCGCCAGAGCCCCTGCCCCTTAGCCAAGAGCCCCTGCCCCTCAGCCAAGAGCTTCCGCCCCTCTGTCCCGAGCTGCCGCCCCTCTGTACATTGAGAAGAGTTGCCATGGTTAGGAAGCCACGGAGGCGGACAATGAGGCGGACTAAGACAATGGTGAAGTGGGGTCCGCGTCCCGCGCCAGAGCCGCCACCGCGGACAGACGCCCACCCAGACCCTCCCCTATAGGTTAAGGGTTGCGGCCGGAGTTTGTTTTGTATTTATTTAGTATGGTCAGGGCGTGAGTTGGGTGGGCAGTCTATGTTTGTTTTTCTATGTTTTGGGGTATTTCTATGTTTCGGCCTAGTATGGTTCTCAATCAGAGGCAGGTGTCATTAGTTGGGAACCATATTTAGGTAGCCTGGGTTTCACTGTGTGTTTGTGGGTGATTGTTCTTGTCTCTGTGTTTTGCACCAGACAGGGCTGTTTTTGGTTTTCCACGTTTATTGTTTTGTAGTGTTCGTGTTTATCTTTGTTTATTAAACATGAATCAATATAATCACGCTGCGTTTTGGTCCGCCTCTACTTCACCCCAAGAGAACCGTTACACAACTTAAAATGACTGCTCTTGTCTCTGTTGCCAGACACGCCACCTACAGATGCTGTATCTTAATTTGATCGGCCTGTTGCTGAAGGAATTTTGCTGCACATCAACAAATGCAAACTTGTAGTGTATTCGAGGTATAAAAAGGCTTCTAAAGTTTGTAATCTCCACTTGAAAATGTCAGACTTTATTGTATCAACCCCTATAAAAAAATGATTATGTTAATTATAATCCACATAACAATATACTATTCCTTTTGTTGCAGGATTATTGTCCTGTTGTGTGGAACCTTCTCAAATTAAGAGACAGGATCTGTATTTTGGCAGAGACTGCTTCTCCTAACATGAACATATATTTATAACATATGTGTTGATTTGATATAGAGAAATAGTTGTGAAAGGGAGGAGGGAGAGTGCTGAAAGAGCAGTGGGCTGGATTCAAACCGTGCTGCCATGCTGGCAGCAGTACACTGTACAGCAACATATTCAACAGCCATATAGTACCTGGTGACAGATCTCCTCCCACTGGCGGTGCAGAAGCTCCATGCGTTCCTGTAGAACAGACAGGTCCTCAGCACTGATGTAGCTAGACAGGGACTCCCTCAGCACCGTCAGGTGGGCTAGGTCTTCTGTCCAGCCGTCAAACGTCTTCTCCAAGTCCTGGTCATGGGAGAAGAGAATGTTATCAGCTACTTTCGTTGACCTAAAGCAGGTTTATTCTTAGCCATAATGACCTTAGCAGATGCAGAACACCTTGGTTTGAAGGCATATTTAACTGATGTAATTACAGACAAACTCAATCAGCATCTCAATAGGTTTGATCTTATTACATCACGACATTCCTTCAACATTCTTCCAACATTCCCCACGGATGCCAGGAGCTGTTTACTGCTCTGTGCAGTACTGAACATGTGATAGACATAATAGGTACACTACCGTTCAAAAGTTTGGGGTCACTTAGAATTGTCCTTGTTTTTCAAAGAAAGCATGAAAAAATTGTCCATTAAAATAACATCAAATTGATCAGAAATACACTGTAGACATGTATTTCTGATGTTGTAAATGACAAACGGCAGATTTGTTTATGAAATATCTACATAGGCATACAGAGGCCCATTGTTGTTCTGATCAGCAACCATCAATCCTGTGTTCCAATGGCATGCTGTGTTAGCTAATCCAAGTTTATCATTTTAAAAGGCTAATTGATCATTAGAAAACCCTTTTGCAATTATGTTAGCACAGCTGAAAACTGTTGTTCTGATTAAAGAAGCATTACAACTGGCCTTCTTTAGACTAGTTGAGTATCTGGAGCATCAGCATTTGTGGGTTCGATTACAGGCTCAAAATGGCCAGAAACAAATGTATTTCTTCTGAAATTCGTCAGTCTATCCTTGTTCTGAGAAATGAAGGCTATTCCATGCGAGAAATTGCCAAGAAACTGAACATCACGTACAATGCTGTGTACTACTCCCTTCACAGAACAGCGCAAACTGTCTCTAACCAGAATAGAATGAGGAGTGGGAGGCCCCGGTGCACAACTGAGCAAGAGGACAAGTACATTAGAGTGTCTAGTTTAAGAAACAGACGCCTCATAAGTCCTCAACTGGCAGCTTCATTAAATAGTACCCGCAAAACACCAGTCTCGATGTCAACAGTGAAGAGGCGACTCCGGGATGCTGGCCTTTTAGGCAGAGCTCCTCTGTTCAGTGACTGTGTTCTTTGCCAATCTTAATCTTATCCTTTTATTGGCCATTCTGAGATATGGCTTTTGCAACTCTGCCTAGAAGGCCAGCATCCCAGATCTCACTGTTGATGTTGAGACTGGTGTTTTGCGGGTACTATTTAATGAAGCTACCAGTTGAGGACGTTTCTAAGTGTCCCCACTTTTGAACGGTAGTGTAGGTCATTGGAGTGACAGGCTGCCGTGATCAGCAGATTAAGTGTACATTCTTTTGTCTATATTCTGTCTGTGTATTCTGCTTATTGTAAGGCGATGTCAGCATCACTTCACCAGTTCAAATTCACAGTACATGTAAATGTACTTGGCGGATAAAGGTGATTCTGAGTGAAGGAAAAACATGGTACTATTCTCTTGTATTTTGTCAATTGTTTGCATGCATTGCTCCTTTTTGAAAGAGACCTTGGTCTCATGGATAGAGCTTGGTCTCCCTGTTAAAATAAAGGCAAAATAAACACAAATAAAATGTATTATGTTAGATGGTATATGAGTCACTTCAGTATGTGTCTCCATGAGCTGTATTGAGCAGGTTGCAGATCTAAAGTTACCTTGCATCGCATCTGTTCCGCTTGCAAGTCCTCGTGGTGATCAGGGAGGGACTGAGAGAACTGCCGTTTCAACTTCCTCAGCTTCTCCAGAGAACCCTCGATGCCTCTCTCACATGTCTCCCAGTCCTGTAGATGACATACAGGCACAATGTGTCACTACGTTGTTGTGTTCACAATTAGGTATCAATCATCAATAAATCAATCAAACGTAGAGCTACATTTGTGTTTAACTTCTTATGGCTGGGGGGCAGTATTGAGTAGCTTGGATGAATAAGTTGCCCAAAGTAAACGGCCTGCTCCTCAGTCTCAGTTGCTAATATATGCATATTATTATTAGTATTGGATAGAAAACACTCTAAAGTTTCTAAAACTGTTTGAATGATGTCTGTGAGTATAACAGAACTCATATGGCAGGCAAAATCCTGAGGAGAAATCAAAACAGGAAGTGAGAAATCTGAGCTTTGTATATATTCACCAGAGTCCCCAATGAAATCCCATTGAGATATTAATGATGTTGCACTGCTTAGGAGTTCCACTAGATGTCAACCATTAATAGAAATTTGAATGAGACTTCTACGTTGTTGTGGGAGTGAATGAGAGTAGAATGTATCAGGTGTCTGAGAAGCAGCCATTTTCTGATCACGCTTATTCCTCATGGTACCCACTTGCGTTCCATTGCTCATGAAGACATGAAGGAATACTCCGGTTGGAACTTTATTGAAGCTATATGTTAAAAACATCCTAATGATTGATTATGTACTTAGTTTGAAATGTTTCTTCGACCTGTAATATAACTTTTTGAAGTTTTTGTCCGATGTAACACTGACCAGAATGAGCGTTTGGATATGTATACCAAACGCGCTAACAAAAGAAGGTATTTGGACATAAAATAACGGATATTATCGAACAAAACAAACATTTATTTTGGACCTGGGATTCCTGGAGTTCTTTCTGATGTAGATCATCAAAGGTAAGGGAATATTTATCATGTAATTCCTTGTTTATGTTGACGCCATCGTTGCGGCTATTGTGATTTTTATTTCTGAGCGCAGTCTCAGATTATTGCATGGGTTTCTTTTTCCGTAAAGTGTTTTTGAAATCTGACACAGCGGTTGCATTAAGGAGAGGTATATCTATAATTCCATGTGTATAACTTGTATTATCATCTACATTTATGGGGAGTATTTCTGTTTAATGATGTGGCTATGCAAAATCACTGGATGTTTTTGGAACTAGTGAATGTAACGCGCCAGTGTAAACTCATATTTGGATAAATATTAACTTTATCAAACAAAGCATACATGTATTGTGTAACATGAAGTCCTATGAGTGTCATCTGATGAAGATGATCAAAGGTTAGTGATTAATTTGATCTCTATTTGTGGTTTTTGTGACTCTGGCTGGAAAATCTTTTGCTGGAAAAATTGCTGTGTTTTTCTGTGGCTATGTGGTGACCTAACATAATCATTTGTGGTGCTTTTGCTGTAAAGCATATTTGAAATCGGACACTGTGGTGGGGTTAACAACGAGATTAGCTTTAAAATGGTATGAGATAGATGTATGTTTGAGGAATTTTAATTATGAGATTTTTGATGTTTTGAAATTGGCGCCCTGCACTTTCACTGGCTGGTGTCATATCGCTCTCATTGCAGCCATAAGAAGTTAACTTCTTGGTAACAGGGGGCAGTATTTTCACGTCCGGATGAAATGCATGCCCACATTCAACTGCCTGCTACTCATCCCCAGAAGATATATTAAGAAATATTATTAGTAGATTTGGATAGAAAACACGCTGAAGTTTCTGAAACAGTTTGAATTATGTCTGTGATTATAACAAAACTTATTTAGCAGGCGAAACCCCAAGGACAAGCCATTCAGATTTTTTTTTTGAGGTCACTCTCCTTTCAATGGGTTTTCATTGGGAATCCAGATTTCAAAGGGACCTTCCTGCAGTTCCTATCGCTTCCACTGGATGTCAACAGTCTTTAGAAATTGGTTGAGGTTATTCCTTTGTGTAATGAAGAAGTACGGCAATCTTGAACGAGGGTCACTTGAAGTGTACTTTTAGATAGAGGCACATGACCAGAAAGCATGCTACAGTTTGTTTTCTTCCTGTATTGAACACAGATCATCCTGTCTTCAATTTTATCGATTATTTACGTAAAAAAATACCTAAAGTTGTATTACAAAAGTTTTAAATGTTTTGGCAAAGTTTACAGGTAACTTTTGAGATATTTTGTAGTCATGTTGCGTAAGTTGGAACCTGTGTTTTTCTGGATCAAACGCGCCATATAAATGGACATTTTGGATATATATCGACGGAATTAATCGAACAAAAGGACCATTTGTGATGTTTATGGGACATATTGGAGTGCCAACAAAAGAAGCTCGTCAAAGGTAAGGCATGAATTATATTTTTATTTCTGCGTTTTGTGTCGTGCCTGCAGGATTGTTTACTATGGTGCTATCCTCAGATAATAGCATCGTTTGCTTTCGCCAAAAAGCCTTTTTGAGATCTGACATGTTGGCTGGATTCACAACAAGTGTAGCTTTAATTTGCTATCTTGCATGTGTGATTTCATGAAAGTTTGATTTGTGTTTTTTTCTGAATCACAGTTTCCATAGATGGTTATTTTAGGTACATATGGACCGATTTAATCGAAAAAAAAGACCCAATATTGATGTTTATGGGGCATATAGGAGTGCCAACAAAGAAGATCTTCAAAGGTAATGAAAGCATATATTTTATGCTATTTGGGTAGCGCCGGCTACGCGAAATCTTTTGTTTACGTAGCATTCAGGTATTTCGGGGTGTTGCATGCTCTCTTATAATAGCTTCTCATGCTTTCGCCGAAAAGCATTTTAATAATCTGACTTGTTGGCTAGATTCACAACGAGTGTAGCTTTAATTCAATACCCTGCATGTGTATTTTAATGAACGTTTGAGTTTTAACGAGTGCTATTAGCATGTAGCGTAGCGCATTTGCATTTCCAGATGTCTAGTTGGGACGTTTTCGTCTCAGGTAGGAGCAAGAGGTTAAATGAATAGCCAACGGTGTGTTTAAAGGAACAGCTAAAGGTGTGTTTAAAGGAACAGCTAAAGGTGTGTTTAAAGGAACAGCTAAAGGTGTGTTTAAAGGAACAGCTAAAGGTGTGTTTAAAGGAACAGCTAAAGGTGTGTTTAAAGGAACAGCTAAAGGTGTGTTTAAAGGAACAGCTAAAGGTGTGTTTAAAGGAACAGCTAACGGTGTGTTTAAAGGAACAGCTAAAGGTGTGTTTAAAGGAACAGCTAAAGGTGTGTTTAAAGGAACAGCTAAAGGTGTGTTTAAAGGAACAGCTAAAGGTGTGTTTAAAGGAAAGCTAAAGGTGTGTTTAAAGGAAAGCTAAAGGTGTGTTTAAAGTTCTATGTGCGGTTTTGCACACTAGCTTTATATTTTTGGTTACTTAAAATATATCTCACAGAGTTTTACAATGACTCTCTACACTATATATTGCTTGTTTTGCAACCAGGAAAAGGTTGTTTAAAGGTACAGCTAAAGGTGTGTTTAAAGGTACAGTTTGGTGCAGTGTACCTTGTCCAGCTTGTCCAGCTCACGCCTCTGTTCCTCCAGGCAGATGGTGGCGTGTCTCCAGCGTTCCTGGATGTCTGTGAGCTCTCCCTGCAGAGACACCTCTGCCCTGCTGTCTGCAGATAGGAGCAGCTGTTTCCCAGCTTCTACTGTCAGGATGTAAGAGCCCTGCTGTCGCTGTAGGACCTTTTCTTTCAGCTGGAGGAACACAGAGGCTGGACAGTTAGAACGTAACCCTGACCCTAATTCAGTGATATTTAAATGTTTTCAACAGTATCTAATGACACAAGCTTAAACACATTTAAATTTTACATGAACAAATAACCTTCAATTCATTACATTTACTGACTTTGAATACCACTGCCCTAACACTCCACTGTTAGGATGTAGCTGCCCTGCTGCCCCTAGAGAACCTTATCCTTTAACTGGGATAACAGAGACATAGGAATATATCAGGATAGTTAGAGCATAACCCTGATCCTAACTCTAACCCTTATCAATGGCTCTAACGTGATAGCAAACAATAAAGGGGATAGGTGTCAGCCTTGCCTTGTTCCCCGGTACAGCTGAAAGGGTGAAGATATTGCCATTTGAGGATAAGTACAATACTGTTATCCATTAAATATCTCTCCATCTCCAAAGTCATATTTGTGCAGGGTGAAAAAAGGTAGTCCCATTCGACACAGTCGTCAGAGAGAGTGAGTTTTGGTATAAATAGTCACAAGTTTTATATCACCAAGAAGAAGGTAGCTAGCTAGGGTCAAGAGGTCATCAGAGTTAGTTGAGCCTAAAATACCTGAACTGCATCCAGCATGGATCTGGCCTGCTGCAGGGGTATGGGCGCCCCAGCCAGTAGGGCCTCGGCGGGGTGTGAGATCTCCACTAGCCATTTCCTCAGCTTCTCTGACATATCCCTGTAACGTTGCCACTGGCGGATCAGGCTGTCGATGATACCCTGCCTTTGCTGGGCGCGACGCACAACGCCCTGCCACTGGTTACTCAACAGCAACAACTTCCGGTTGAATTCATCCCTGCAGGAGAGAGAGGACATTTACAGGCAAGATAAGAACTGCATTAGATGGATATACTATACACCAGGTTTTCCCAAACAAGTTTTCCCAAACTTGCCCTAGCACTACACAGCTGATTCAAATAATCCACTCATCATCAAGGTTTGATTATGAACCCTGGAACATGCTGTAGAGGACTCATACAAAGCAGACAATAATGATCGAGTTTATACCAAGGCACTCATCTACAGCTTTGTGAATGATAAGAGCCAAGTACACGTCAAGTTAAGTCAAGTTTATTTTTAAGTGCATCATATGAGTGTCATGATATGTGTATCAACACACTTTACACAATGAGGCAGTGTACTGTACCTGTCATCCACCTGTCCCTGCGCCAGCATCCTCTGGCCATCACTGATTATAGAGTGGAGGATCTGCTGACGGCTGAACATCTCAGCCTGAAATAGCTGTGGAGAAAACACATTCAGATTTCAGATCAGAGTAAGAGCATCTTGGGAAGTGACATAACAGTAATTATTGCATTATAGCAGTCATGATGACTCTATGGAATCCAGATGTCCCAAATCCCAGCACGCAAAGCAGGTTGACATTATGTAATTATACCTTTAACTTCAGTGGGCAAAAATCAGGGTCACATAGTCTTAACAAATCTATATTGAAACAAAAGTATACACCTCAAACACATGGTTATGGGCTTTAACAAAAGAAGACATCAAGGACTATGTCAGATATAGAGTTGAAATGTATTACATTTTGAGTTTGTATTCCAAAACTGTACTTTATATGCAGCACAGAAGAGGGAAATATAACAAAACCGTTTGACATAGAAACACAGGATTATCAGTGTTGACATTTTTTAAAATACATTTTAAAATTATGAAAAATATGAATAACATTCCACCCATGGGGCCACTAGAGGGAGTTTTGGTAATTTGACTGCAGGAAAGGGCTACAACCAGATCACAACCAGAACTGGTTCAGAACTAGTTGTAATCTGGGATGACGTCATAATTCCCCCCTGGGTTCACTACTGGGTTATGTTTCCAGCAGGACATCCTCCACCTACTTTGTGCGCTCTCTGCTGCTCCATCAGACTCTGGTAGTTCCCAGAGATCTCCACGGCCAGCTTCTTCTCTGTCTGTACCAGGAACTCCATCCACGTCTCACACTTCTCCAGGAACGTCTGCTGCTGCAGCAGGAATGACTGCAGTTTGCTGAGGAGAGACCAACAACCGAAAATATAAGACCCCAAAACCAAGTCATTGAAATAACTCAGGGCCCGATTCAGAGTTGAAATACGGGGAGCAATTCGGACTTTTGCTTAAATTATTAATTGATGTCAATTGGAGACAAAATTCTAGGATACAGTCAAAATACCTGCCCAATGTCATCAAATTATTTACTGAGCCAATCTTAATCTCTTTGAAAAAAGTTTTTGAAGTTATTTCATGTGATCAAAGTTTTTCATGAACTTACCTGAACCTCTCAGTGGTTTGGGCGTTGGCTGCAGACCAGCTACGGTTAAGGTTCTGCATGCGTTTGATCTCAATGTCGTTGAGAGGAAGCCTGTAGCCCAGCTCGTTGAGACGCTCCAGGTCATGAGCCATGCTACTGAATCTCAAGATCTGTCTCTGTAGGGGGAACAGCACAGAACAGCAGTCTCTCAGTAACATCAACACTTCCTTGAGATACTGACTCTTTCTCAATAACAATCCATCCTCTTCTTGTTTCCTCTCCTTCATTGCTCTGATTTGAAAGAACGGACCATGTAAAGGCTAGCCTAATGAGTTTCCACCATATTGTTTTCACCTGTCAAATATTTTCCAATCAGTGAAGATGAGAAAAGGAAACAAGGAAATGAATTGAGAAGTCAGTCATATAAAGTATTATGGCTAGATACTGTAGATCACAGTGACTTACCTTGAGTTCCTCCATTCGGTCCTGTATGATGGACAGGTCAGAAGAACTGTTGGGATCCTGGATCTTCAGAGCCTCTTCTCCCTCCACCATCCAGCGACCTAAGGAACCCAGCTGCTCACTGAAGGTCTCATAGTCCTGGACTCCCGTCTGCAGGAAAACAAGAGATGTATTTATTCAATTATCCTTGATTATATCCCATTAAGACATACATACATTGTTCAAGGGATCCCTGGTCAAAAGGCATGAACCAATGGCCAATGAAGCAACTGAAAAGTACATTCTTTAGAAGATCTCAGTAGCATGAGACACTAATGTCTCAAGGTCTTTGGGATCATAGAGTAAGCAACTGGTAAAATATATCAGGTGAATCAAGTCCTATAGTCCCCCTGTACCTGTAGTGTAGTGAGCTGTCTGCTGAGGGCTTGCTCCACAGTGGCCAGGCGCTGGGTCAGAGAGAGGTGGTCTGACTGGACGGCGGATGCTGTGGAGGTGTCCACCTGTTGCTTCAGCTGATCTCCTAGCTCCTGAATAACCTGTAGAGATGCCTTCACTGGAGCCTGGGCACGAAGCAACTCCTGGAGAAACACCACCATACACCAAAACAGAACACATCTATTATCACAAAGCAATATGACCAAATGTCATTTAGTTTTCTGACAAGGATCATTGTTGACCGAAAGCTTAGCGCATTAAACCCTGAAACGTGCATCTGATTCAAGTGTTCCAACAATTATTTTCACAGTGGGCCATATAAGCAAAAAGGCCTTAATAGGAGTTGACAGTATATAGCTCCGTGCTGGGTCCTGTGCATGTGTAAAACGGTCATTCCAACACCATTCCTACTCACGCTGCAGTCTTGGATCCAGGTGGAGACCTCCTCGTCTGTGATGTCCTTGGTGCAGGCGGTCTCCAGGAGTCGGTCAGCCTGCACCTCTTGTAGCTGGACACTGGAGCTACTCTTTCCATACAGCTCCTTGTAGTGCTGCCACAGCTGTAGCAGGGCTTTGCTTCTCTTCAGACGCTCTGAGATCTCTTCCAGGAGACTGCTCCACCTGGACACAACATACATTGATGATCCACATCTTGGATCAATGGATCAATAAAATCTTATTGTTGTTGGATCAACTGATCATGGATGAGATTGCTCCACCTGAGCACAACACAGGTGGTTTGGAACGATGATCACATGACCTTGCCTGAGACCTGAAGACTTAAAAGTCACGGTTCTCACCCACTCATGGACTGCTGGAAGATATGCCCCCATTGTGGTCTTAAAGTGATTCAAATAAACAAACAAACCTAGCGTTGACGTCCTTCAGGGTATTGTTGAGGGAGTCGGACACAGACGGGTGGCACTCATTCAGCAGCTGGTGTGTCACAGAGCCAAACTTCCTCAGACTGCCCTCCTGCTTCTCCAGTTCCTCCTGTAGGCTCTACACAACACAAGTCACAAACACATTAGCCCAAATTTCTCCCGAAGTGTGCACTCCTCCACTCCCCCTCAAAGATGTAGAAGTGTTGGGCTACAGGGTAGACAAAAATACATTTGTAAAAGCCTGTTCATACAGGTATTACCTGGAGACTCTCCACCTGTAGCTGTACAGCCTCCAGGGAGCCGGTGAGGAGGCGGAAACGGGACACAGAGTACCTCCCCTCCATCAGGTAGCCATTCATCTCCTCTGAGGACAACTTGTACAGACTCCACTGGTCCAGCACTGACACGAGGCTGATCTTCAGCTGGCCGATCTGGCGTGGAGCAGAGACGGAGTAGAACAATAGGTTTACACTTAAAAAGTAGTCCATGGCGCTTAATACATTTTGCAGTTGTGTTTAGTGTTCTTCTGCAACAGGGGATCATCATAGTGAGTGAAAGGTAGTTATAATGGGGCAGTAGCTGAGTGTGTGGTTATAGGTGAGTATGGGGTACTTAGTGGGCTACATCTGTGATTATCACACCTCTCATACAACTCACAGACCAATAATACATTATTTACACTCCATAAAATAGCTCCGCCTACCAGGTGGTCCAGGTTAGCCCAGGTGTGATTGACAGCTTGGAGCGTCTCCATGACGACAGCGCAGGCCTCGTCGGTTTTGTTCTGGATGAGGGCACAGGCCTGCTCCTCCACCCGCTCCACCTCACCCTCCTTCTCCTTCACCTTTTCCTCCATCTCCTGCAGAAGCAGTGGAACGAGAGAGCAGAGCAACTACTTATTTAGTAGTTAAACCACTATCAGGGTGGCAGAGAGCAGTTACAATCAACATGACAAATATCAAGATTCTTATTTTTAAAAAATGCACATCCAAATTGAAACCCAAAGACATAATATACTGTAAATGTGCAAAAAAAAAAGATAAGATTTATCTAATAAATCAATACAAAGTGCAGCAAATGTTCCTACCTGGCAGTCATTGAGAGCGTTCTGTACGGAGGTTAGGTCCTCTATCCTGGGTTTCCTCTTCAGCCTCCCCTCCTGAGTGAGCAGCCAGGTCTTCAGGCCCTGTATGTTGTTCTCATAGTTCAACCAGGCCTCCAGCAGAGTCTCCAGGAACTGGACCTGACCACGCAACACAGCACAGAGTCACATAATGTACTGAGACAATGAAATAATCCCTGTAACACATAACAGGCTTTGTTTGATCACAAGGCTTTGTCTGTCTCTAGCTGCTCAGAGCGCACAAGAGATTTAGTTCTGGGTACCAAGCTTACATCATCAATTATATAATACAATGAAAGCAGATTAATTCTGCATTGACATAATTCAAAGAGCCACACAGTGAATGAGATGTCATACGTAAAGATATGCTTTAATATGAGATCGTTTTTTTATATGATTGTGGTGTAATAGCCAGGGGTTTAAGTTTAACCATGCTCTGGAATACCCATAATGCATCAGATTACATGTATGTTTATTCTCTTATGTGTGATCTTGTTGCACAACTAATTTCCCTCTCTAACAAATAAAGTTGAAAGTAGACATTTTAAGTTGAGGTTGAAAGTGGTTTATTCTCTCTCTCACCCTCTCCGTGATGAGTCCCTGTAGTAACTGCCAGCGTCGGTTCATTACTCCCAGCTTCTCGGCAAAGTCTGTCTGGTCGCTGCGCCTGCTCTCCACATCCTGATCACTGATCTGGAGCACAGACTGGTTCACAAAATACACCGTCAGCTGCTTACAGTGCACATCAACTCTGAAGCCCTGGGGAAGGAGAGAGAGAGAGAGACCAGGGAGAAGAAGAGATTAGAAGATTACTTTATTGTCCAACAGACATTTGTATCCTGCTTCATCTATTAGAGTGAGTATAAAGAGAGAAATGAATGATGATGAATGATGTATGATAGTCGCTTAGCTTTGGAACATTCTCAACACATTTAAGGAACTTGACAAAAAAAATGTACTTTTCTTAGCAAATCATGGTTACATTTTTTGGGAATGTTCTAGGAACGTTCTCCAAATGGTTTGACATTGGGAATATTCTCAAATAGTTCCAAGAATGTTAAGAAACAGCGTTCTTCTGTGGGAATTTTAGTACTTCAGCATAACGTTCCCTACAGGTTTCCACATGGTTCTATTTAAGTTCATGTTCTCAGAACGTTCAGAGAACATTAAGAAACAATGTTCTTCAGCGGGAATTTCAGTAAGTTTTCTGCAGGTTTCCTCATGGTTCTACTTAAAGTCATGTTTTCAGAACATTAAGAAAACTTTCCATAAAAACCTCAAGAAAACATTAGTAACGTTCAAAGAACGTTCTAAGAATGTTATTTAAAAACATACATTTTGTTTTCAGCATCAACAAAACTCTCTCTAGCCTCTATCTTGTTAAGTGTGTTCAGGTGTGTTGGCCGTGACCACTAATTGGCGACACCTGATCTTAATGAGTGTTGTTTCCTCTGAAATGGGGTCTGTTCAAATAGACTAAAATGAACAGCTTTGTATGAGTAAAAAAAACATGGCATAATAGCGCAATCTTGGTGGTGCAGGGGACTAATTCCATGGATAGAGAACAGAAGATCATAGGGTTGAATCTCACTGACACTGTGGCACAATAAAAAATAAAAAATGTGTTTGCATGATTAATGCAGAAGCAAATTAATTTCCATGTGTGCTTGGCGTTCAAAACAGTTAACCCCAACTAAGCTAGCAGTGTTATTAAAAGTCTCATTGAAACATTCAGGGAAAGTTTTAAGGAAGTTCTTCAAAAACCTCCAATTAACCTTAACATGTTGTTCAAAAACATTCACAACATTTAGAGAATGTTCTCAGAATACAACTTATTTACCTTCAAATAACCTAGAATTTCCGTTCTCAGAACATTAATAAACCCCCATAGGAAAACTTTAAGGGAACCATAGTAAAAATGTTCTCAGAACCTCACTGCAACCTAAAAATGTACGCTCCTAGAACAGGCAAAATTATCACTTCCATTGTCAGAATGTTTAAAAAACGTTCTGTTTTACCATTAAGGAAACTTATGGCTTCGTTCTCAGAACCAATGAGAAACCAAAACGGTATGTTTCCACAACTTCCAAGGAACCAAATGTGCTAGCTGTGAGTTTTCTGTTCCTTACCTTGTATTTCTGTAGATAGTCCTGGATGACAGTCGACCCCACTGCTCCTTTCAGGTTCTCTTCGTCCTCTCCAATCACATTCTCCATCAGAGATATCCAGTTGACCAGCTCAGAGATGGCATGCCTAGAGGCCAACTTCTCCATTTGTAACTGAGGAAAAGAAACGGGCTAATAAACACAACTCCTCGTCAAACATCTCATTCGAAAATCATGGGCATTAATATGGATTTGGTCCCCCATTGCTGCTTTGACAGCCTCCACTGTTCTGGGAAGGCTATCCACTAGATGTTGGAACATTGCTGCGGGGACTTGCTTCCATTCAGCCACAAGAGCATTAGTGAGGTCAGCACTGATGTTGGGCGATTAGGCCTGTCTCGCAGTCGGTGTTCCAATCCATCTCAAAGGTGTTCGATGGGGTTGAGGTCAGGCCAGCCAAGTTCTTCCACACCAATCTCGACAAACCATTTCTGTATGGACCTTGTTTCTGCACGGGGGCATTGTCATGCTGAAACAGGAAAGGGTCTTCCCCAAACTGTTGCCACAAAGTTTAAAATAGTTTAAAATGTAATTGTATGCTGTAGCATTAAGATTTCCCTTCACTGTAACTAAGGGGCCAAGCCCGAACCATGAAAAACAGCCCCAAACCACTATTCCTCCTCCACCAAACTTTACAGCTGGCACTATACATTTGGACAGGTAGCATTCACCCGGCATCCGCCAAACCCAGATTCGTCCATCGGACTGCCAGATGGTGAAACGTAATTCATCACTCCAGAGAACGCGTTTCCACTGCTCCAAAGTCCAATGGCGGCGAGCTTTACACTACTCCAGCCAACGCTTGGCATTGTGACTGGCGATTTTAGGCTCGGCCATGGAAACCCACTTCCTGAAGCTCCCGATGAATAGTTATTGTGCTGACGTTGGTTCCAGAGGCTGTTTGGAACTTAGTAGTGAGTGTCGCAACCGAGGACGGATGATTTTTACACGCTACACACTTCAGCCCTGGACAGTTCTGTGAGCTTGTGTGGCCTACCACTTCGCGGCGGAGCTGTTTTTGCTCCTAGACGTTTCCACTTCACAATAACAGCACTTACAGTTGACTGGGGCAGCTCCAGCAGGGCAGAAATTTGATGAACTGACTAGTTCGAAAAGTGGCATCCTATGACGGTGCCAAGTTGAAAGTCACTGAGCTCTTCAATAATGCCACTCTACTGCCAATGTTTGTCTATGAAGATTGCATGGCTGTGTGCTCGATTTTATACACCTGTCAGCAACAGGTGTGAATGCGTGTGAGCAGCTTGGTCGACTGCGCGCGCGCGTGTGTGTGTGTGTGTGCAGATAAGCCTGTGTTAGTACCTGGTGTAGCTTCTCCTGCACCCCTGGGATGAGTGTGAGTAGTTGGGTCCACTCTGAGTCTATGCGGGCCAGGTCAGACCGCAGGGCTGCAGTTCCAACCCTCTTCAGCCTCAGAAGCTGGTTGCCCTCAGTCAGCACAGAATTCTTCAGAGATGAACGCGACTCCACCTCTTTACAGAAGTCCTGTGAACAGAGAATAGTATAACGGTCAGTTTCACATTGAATATCAGGCTGTGTATACAGCTGGTTCCGGATGATGGTTCTCAAACCCCTTATGCCTAAACTTAACCCTTACTCTAACCCCTCTAACCCTAACCCTACTCTTCACCTCTAACGTTAACCATTTGATCCAGATCTGCCAGTCGAATATCCACTTCCTCTAAGGTATCACCCACTCTTTTGATATGTTGACTCACCAGGAAGGTAGAGAGATGGTCCCTGCGGGTCTCCATCTCCTGTGGAACTACGACTGCCTGATTGTTCCAGAAGTCCAGACGTTCTAGAGCAGACTGCAGCCAGCCAATCAACTCTGATGACTCCTTCTGATACCTGGGCATCACATGGAGACAACCAGGCTTAGTGGGTGATATTCAACCCCCCCAACATATTCACAGTACATACAGTGCAGACCTGGGTTCATGTAGTAGCTAAAGTATTAGAAGGAAAACGAATACTATTTGAACCCATGTCTACATCACATCCAGTACACAGCACACCCTAAACAATATCCCTTGGGGTTCAGCCCTAACCTGGTCCAATGTTTGAGGATGGCCTCTAGTCTCTGCAGCTCCTTGTTGACCTTGGTAGTGTTGCTGAGCCAGTGTTCCCCTAGCACTGTGAGCTTTGTGTCCAGGCCAGGACAGCACACAGATAGCTGCAGCCTCTTCCCCTCCTCCAGCACCTGGCTCAGCTTGTGCTGGTGCTCCATCAGTCTGCCCTTCAGACTCTATGGAGAGAAGGAGGTAAACCAAGATGGGGGACATGAATTAAATAAATTATGTTATGACTTTATTGTACAGTATTCTTTCTGGTATTTATTAGGAAAATCTTGATTAAGATGATGATGCCACTGTAAATTGTCAGCTCAAACGTTACACACAGTATATATGAAAGTGCCAATGGCTTTCTGTAATAACTGCATAACATGGTGATAGTGATCTACTATACCTGATAGAGTAAACTCCTCTCAGTGAGGCTCTCCTCTGTCTCCTCCACCAGGCCCACTGTGGGGATGCTACCCTCCACTGCCTCCAACTGCATACACAGAGCCTGGAAATCCGGCACCAGATGGCTCCAAGTCTGAAAACACACGTATAGAGGCAATTCCGTTATACTTGGGTTACACATATACAGAACCGTACTGTGCTGGCCTGGATATTGTCTTTTCACATAGTCCTTTCCAGCATGGTTACAGCAACTCTGGCAGATGCGTAACCAGGCCAACACAGTAGTGTGAAAAAGGTATTCCACTGATTTAAGTATGATAGTACATATACTACTACTACTACAGTACATATAGTACTACCATTACAATACATATACTAATACTACAGTACATATAGTACTAGTACAGTACATATAGTACTACTACTACTACAGTACATATAGTACAACACTACTACTACTACTACAGTAGTCCCTTTTTTAGGACCATGTCTTTCAAAGATAATTAGTAAAAATCCAAATAACTTCACAGATCTTCATTGTAAAGGGTTTAAACAGTGTTTCCCCTGCTTGTTCAATTAACCATAAACAATTAATGAACATGCACCTGTGGAACAGCTTACAGACGGTAGGCAATTAAGGTCACAGTTATGAAAACTTAGGACACTAAAGAGGCCTTTCTACTGACTCTGAAAAACACCAAAAGAAAGATGCCCAGGGTCACTGCTCATCTGCGTAAACGTGCCTTAGGCATGCTGCAAGGAGGGATGAGGACTGCAGATGTGGCCAGGTCAATAAATTGCAATGTCAGTACGGTGAGACGCCTAAGACAGCACTAGAGGGAGACAGGACGGAGAGCTGATCATCCTCGCAGTGGCAGACCACGTGTAACAACACCTGCACAGGATCGATACATCCAAACATCACACCTGCTTGACAGGTACAGGATGGCAACAACAACTGCCCAATTTACACCAGGAATGCACAATCCCTCAGTCAGTGCTCAGACTGTCCGCAATAGGCTAAGAGAGAGGGGACTGAGGGCTTGTAGGCCTATTGTAAGGCAGGCATCAGACATCAACGGCAACAACGTCGCCTATGGGCACAAACCCACCGTCGCTGGACCAGACAGGACTGGCAAAAAGTGCTCTTCACTGACGAGTCGCGGTTTTGTCTCACCAAGGGTGATGGTCGGATTCGCGTTTATCGTCGAAGGAATGAGCGTTACACCGAGGCCTGTACTCTGGAGCCGGATCGATTTGGAGGTGGAGGATCCGTCATGGTCTGGGCGGTGTGTCACAGCATCATCAGACTGAGCTTGTTGTCATTGCAGGCAATCTCAACGCTGTGTGTTACAGGGAAGACATCCTCCTCCCTCATGTGGTACCTGTCCTGCAGGCTCATCCTGACATGACCCTCCAGCATGATAATTCCACCAGCCATACTGCTGGTGGTGCGTGATTTCCTGCAAGACAGGAATGTCATTGTTCTGCCATGGCCAGCGAAGAGCCCGGATCTCAATCCCATTGAGCACGTCTGAGACCTGTTGGATCGGAGGGTGAGGGCTAGGGCCAATCTTCCCCAGAAATGTCTGGGAACTTGCATTTGCCTTGGTGGAAGAGTGGGGTAACATCTCACAGCAAGAACCATGATGAGGAGATGCACTGCAGTACTTAATGCAGCTGGTGGCCACACCAGATACTGACTGTTACTTTTGATTTTGACCACCTCTTTGTTCAGGGACACATTATTCCATTAATGTTAGTCACATGTCTGTGGAACTTGTTCAGGTTATGTCTCAGTTGTTGAATCTTGTTATTGTTACAAATATTTACACGTTAAGTTTGCTGAAGATAAAAGCAGTTGACATTGAGAGGACGTTTCTTTTCTTGCTGAGTTTAGTACTACTACTACAACAACAACTCTCCTACCTCCAGTATGTACTCCAGCGCCACCCCTCTCCTGTGGGCCTGTTTGAGGACTCCCTGGGCCAGGGTCAGTATCTCCTCCAGAGCCTGCTTCTCTCTGGGAACCACCAGGCCACTGATCTTCCTGAAGAACGACTCCGTCAGGATCATGTGGGACTCCAGACTCTGGAAGAACTCCTGGAGAGAGAGAAAAACACTCTTGAGCAATACTGCAATGAAGATGGCGTTCACTAGGCTCCCCCGAGGCAGCCAGATTTCTTGGAGCAGAGGTTACGGTCATTGCCTTTGGTCATGGTGACCAAAGTTTGAGTTTGAGCTGTGCTCAGGGACTTTGCACTATTCACACAGAGATCCTAAAGTTCTGTAGTCTTGAATTGCTTTTTGACTTATAGTAAAATACTTTGATGTATTTTATTAATTGTATTATTCAAGTTATTGTAAATCTACTTCTATGGAAGGTTAAAGTCTACCTTGTGTTTGTCAAGGAGAATCTGAACTTCCTCCACAGAGCTGGCGATGACCCTCTGGTCGCCGGCCATCTTGTCTTGAGCAGTGTCCACCAGGTCAGCCAGGTCCTGCAGAGCCCTCTCATATTGCCCCTTCAGAGCCATGTTATGGTTCAGGCTGCTACGCCGCGAGCCCACCGTCATCACCAACTCCTCATAGGCATCCTGTAGATGAGGAGAAGAAGAAGGAGAAGAAGAAGGAGGCGGAAAAGACATACAGATATTATATGATTCATTCATGTTTATGCAGTGTGTGTGTGTAAAAATACATTGGTGAATTATTTTGTGTTTGTGTCTGTGTGTCTGTCTGTGTGTATTTTGTGTGTGTGAACTGTCTGTATGGAGAGGTCAGATACCTGTAGCTTGAGCATCTCATTGGTGGACATCTGTTCTGCCTGTAGTTCTGTTCCCCTTGTTTTCAGCTGGGTGATCCTCTGCTCAAACTCTCTCAAACCCTCCTCAGCCTCAGCTATGACCTACCAGACAAAACCAAGACTGGTTAGCATCTTATAAAATGTATTTTTATTATCTTTAATAATAAGAGCAGGAAGAACTTAAAGAGAGGAAATTAAAGCATGCAGTTATAATGCATTGTAAGACTTGTCATGAGTACGTATGACCCCCTGATGTCTCACCTCAAGCTGTGTGGATCCTGGTCTGTCCGTGGCTCCCGCCAACGTCTGAAGGATCTGGCACTTGGTGTCGGTTAAATCAGCAAGGACAAGTTGTGACTCCGTCTGCATTAACCAATACAAGATCAACTCAATGCATTGCTTATACAGAGATACAGTACGTAAGAGAGTAATACAACACTTCATGACAGTTTCCTGGACCCAGCTTAGGGCCTGGACTTAAAACCACTTTCAACTAAGCAAGCTGTTTAGTCCAAGAATAGGCTTGATCAGAGTCCAGAAACTGTCTCAAAAGGGGACAAGTACACCACATGTACAGTAACCTAACCTGTTAGTCTGTGGCTAAGTTCCTGCATAATAGTACAATGACTAGAGACAAGTACACCACATGTACATACATAGTATCCTTACCATGGACTATGATCCTAACATACCTGGTAGGCAGTGAGTTCCTGCATCCTAGTCCTCATGTGTTCACAGCGTCGCTCCAGGGCAGAGTCCAGAGTTTGCAGCCTCTCTGTCAGACAGTCCAGTGTGTCCTCTAACAGGACCTGGTCCTCCGCACACAGCCCTGTAGGTTGGCCTAGGAGACCCCGACTGTGGCTCACCACCCCAGTCACCTCACTGACATCCCTCCCTAAGGCCTGGAAGAAACAGAGATGACAGAATCACCAAACATCCCTGGCACCAGGTGAAACACAGGAATGGAGGAAGACTTGGAAAGAATCTTTATTTGCTCCCTAAACCTTCCCCTTTGCCCAATACAGAAGCTCCACCAGTACACTGCTTATATCTATACAGATCCTTCAGATCTGAACATCTCAAAAGGGCTAGGATGATTAGGGATCGGCTGGCTGTTTCTAAAGACCATGATCACATTCTGAGATGTCATAATACTAAGAGAGTAGACGTTGTGTGCTTTGTGAAAAAGGATGTTAAGTGTTGCAGTGGTCTACCTCCTGGTTTTGTAGCTGTGTCTCAGCGTTCTCCGTCAGCAGCGTAGGACCAGAGAACAGGGTATTCTCTACATCATCCAGCCAGGAGGAGGTCGCTGACACAGCCTGGTAGAGATGCTGCTCCATGGGGATCACCTTACCCTCAGAGGCCCCAGTCTTTGACAGAGATACCAGTGTTGGGGTCAATTCCAATTCAATACAGTAAATTCAAGAAGTAAACAGAAACTCCCATTTCAATTCAGTCAATTCAGGAAGGATTTACCGAGCTGAAATGGAATTGTCCCCATTCCTGATAGATACAGTGCATAGCTGAACTGTATATTTCCATAGGATAACATACAGTACAATAACAGTGATGTTATAGTGCTGTTATTAACCTACTTGACAAGACATCTCCTCCATCGTTTGGCTGAAACCCTCATATAACATCTTCAGTGAAGATGTGTCCTCTGTTTTACAGATCTCTGCTTTAAACAGGGTCCCAGCGGCAGTTCTGGAGGAAACCTGTAACAGAGTATGGCCACATCACCGTCAGACATCACACTACCTCAGAGGGTATGAGTTCATAGTGATTTATAAAAGTACTTGCTACAGCTCAGCGGCTAAATCTGGTTGAAACCAGAACAGCCTTTCAACCAATGTTGCCCACTGGGAGTAGGCATTGATGGACGGTGAGGTCAGTACCTGTTGCTTGTGGTCTTGTTCCAGGGTTTTCTGTAGGAGCTGGAGCTTGGTGCTCAGTTCTTTCCTCAGGCTGTCCCACCTCTGTCTCATCTGGTACTGGGCAGCCCGGGTCTCTCGCTCCAGCAGTATCTCTGGAGAGCAGGGCTCCGTCATACTGCACACCAAAAACATAACATGAAGCAAAAAACCTCAACAGACCAAAAACATATATCACATATCACATATATAAACATCACATAACGTAAAAACATGACACAGTGTGGAAGATAAAGTGCTGGAAAGTCAACAGAATTTCCATGTCAGACCATTGTGTTGCTGTTCTCTCAGGTGTTTATACCTGACACTGCTAGGTGAGGCCTGCTTTATCAGGATCTCCTCTCCTCTACTGGCTACAGACTGTAACAGCTTCTTCTGTTCAGCTAGCTGCTCCTCCAGCTCCTAACCAACAACAACACACCAACGTGATCAGTCTGCTTCTCTTTGAATGAATGAATGAATGAACAAACTAACAAACAAACAGGTTCTTTCAGACACGGACATGGCATTGATAGTGTGAGTATGTGTGAGAGAGAAAGAATTCCCTACCCTCTGTCTCTGGAGGCTGTCCTGGTGGTGTTGTGAGAGTGTGGTGTGGGCCTGGACCAAGCAGTCCTGCACGATGGGCCCCTGAGACAGAGTCGAGTCAGACTCACTCTCCTCCTGGTCCTGCAGAGAGCCATGGAACCAGACACAGGCAGAGAGAGGGTTATTTATGGAAACAGTTGTGAGCAAAAAGACAAGAGATATGGTTATTCATGTAAGGATTAGTTTGATTCATATCTTGACAACAAGACTGACCAAACATCAAGGCTAGGTTAAGATTATTAGAGTAGATTTAGATCAAACTCTTGTTATTTTGATTTGTAAACCTCAAACAAGAGAGCAAGACAGATAATGCAAGCACATTTGTTTGCAATCCAGTTCACCCAATTACATCCCTGCTAACATTAGCCACAGTAAAGACCAGGAGGAGACAAACGGGCATCATGCTGAAGGCTCAGAGGAGAAAGAAGACACTAGAAGGGGCTCAGCACAGAGACATCACATCTACTCAGTGACACTTTCATCTCCTGGAAAGCATCCTATGCTAGAGTGTCCTGCTTGTCAAACAAGGCGAAGGCATTAGACATTCAATGGTTAGCACTTAGGATATTGACCTGGTGAAGATCCTTTTAGGGATTGAAATGTGAACTAACCTAATAAAGGTACGTGTTTAGAGTTAGTTTTTTAAAATCCTCCATTGACACCAATACATGGTTTACTCTTAAACGTAATCACATGCATCTCACAGAGAGCACTTTAGTGAGAGTTACAGGTATCCAGAAAAAATCCTGACCTGGATGTTGTTGTGTTTGTCCTGCAGCATCCTCTGCAGCTCCAGCAGACTTCCCTTCAGCGTCCGCAGCTTCCTGGCCAGCTGCTCTGTGTCCTCCCTCATGTCCATCCGCGTCTCCTGCCTTCCCTCCAGTAGCAGGCTCTCGCTGCGCATGGTCAGCTCCGACAGGGCCACCACCTTCTGCTCTATCTCCTGCAGCATGTTCTGGAGCAGCAGGAGAGAGGCCAGCTCAAACATGGTGCTGCCTTCCAAGTGGATCCTTCAGTCAATCAGGCACCAGGCAGCCAGTCAATCAGGCACCAGGCAGCCAGTTAACCAGGCCCACCAGGCAGACAGTTAACCAGGCCCACCAGGCAGACAGTTAACCAGGCCCACCAGGCAGCCAGTTAACCAGACCCACCAGGCAGACAGTTAACCAGGCAGACAGTTAACCAGGCAGACAGTTAACCAGGCCCACCAGGCAGACAGTTAACCAGGCATACAGTTAACCAGGCCCAGCAGGCAGGCAGTTAACCAGGCCCACCAGGCAGACAGTTAACCAGGCCCACCAGGCAGCCAGTCAATCAGGCACCAGGCAGCCAGTTAACCAGACCCACCAGGCAGACAGTTAACCAGGCCCACCAGGCAGACAGTTAACCAGGCAGACAGTTAACCAGGCCCACCAGGCAGCCAGTTAACCAGGCCCACCAGGCAGCCAGTTAACCAGGCCCACCAGGCAGACAGTTAACCAGGCAGACAGTTAACCGGGCCCACCAGGCAGACAGTTAACCAGGCCCACCAGGAAGCCAGTTAACTGGACCCCCAGGCCCATGGTCTGTATAGACCCCTTCATTAGCAGCAGGTCTCTCATCATTGTAGGGCCACTTCCTTACCAACACCCTCGCCTCCCTAACAACACAGCACACTACCACTAATCCCATGTTCAGCATACATGTTCCCGCTCAAGTATAGATTCCCAAGTGGCCTGGATCACAATACGTCCTTGCAATGAAAATATACTGGAGCTACCACAGAAGACCCAAAGTAAATGTTGCCTCAAAGATTCCTACATGAAGGGTTAATCCTCCATTAAGATGAGACCCATAGCCTGGCCTAAGTGTAAGTTAAACAGGTCTCTTCAAAAAAGGGAGTGACTCCCCCCAACCCCCCCCCCCCCCCCTGCCTATCAGTTGGGATTCCCTACTTTGATATTCCAGTAGGCTGTCCCACTTCCACCACCAACCAATCCCTGCAGTCGGAATTCGATTAATCTAACGAATAAGCCAGCCCCCTTGCTGACACGGCCCCTATGTTGTCACTGAATAGGCCCCATGTAGAGAGACGAAAGACATCTGCATAATCTGCATAACTAGACTAGTGTTACAGCCACTTAGTAACCTAACAAACCCCCTGAAGGCAGCCCCGCCCTATAACTATGCTGCTTACACTCTTGTTTACTGCTGCCAGGTTCCTACCCCGCGGGGTCGATCCATATGTGAGAGGCAGAATCAGAAAGCAGGAGTTATAGTGAGATTTAATCATTGGAAGTTACATGAACGGCTGGGTAAAAGGGGAAAACTCATGTGAATCACTGAGGAACTGTTAAACACAGGGACTCTGTGTGTCTGTGCATATTTGCGTCCGTGTGTGTGCGTGCGTGCCTGTGTGTGTGTGCGTGCGTGCCTGTGTGTGTGTGTGTGTGCGTGCGTGCCTGTGTGTGTGTGTGTGTGTGTGCGGGCCTGTGTGTGTGTGTGCATGTGTGAGTGCATGCGTGTGTGTGTTTATCTGCCAGTAGGGGGACCTCTGTTCTAACCTGGCCATCTATGAGTTGCTCCTCCTCAGCACTGGGACGGAGGGCTTCGCGGGTGCTGTGCAGCCATTGGTCCATCTGGTCGGCTTGGTTGAGGTAATGTCGTAAGGTCTGCTCCTCTAGACGGTCACTGACACGCTCCTGATGCTCCTCCTCTAGACGGTCACTGACACGCTCCTGATGCTGCTCCTCTAGACGGTCACTGACACGCTCCTGATGCTGCTCCTCTAGACGGTCACTGACACGCTCCTGATGCTGCTCCTCTAGACGGTCACTGACACGCTCCTGATGCTGCTCCTCTAGACGGTCACTGACACGCTCCTGATGCTGCTCCTCTAGACGGTCACTGACACGCTCCTGGACAGACCAGGGCAGCACGTGACAAGACATCACATGAAATATGCTAGGCACAGCTAGTTGTTATGCTCACGAAGCTTGACTCCTCAATTTACATACTTTTAATGGCCATCTCAACTTAGACACTCAAACCTTCAAATCTACTGCTTAATTAACATCAAATCAAAATAAAATACAATTTTGTTTGTCAAGTGCACAATCTTACTGTGAAAAGCAAAAATTCTATAAATAGTAACACAATAAAATATCAATAAAAATCTGAGACAGTGTCAGTGGCCCTATCTGCTACAGATACAGAACACAGAGCTTGACTACCTCCAGTAGCTGTCGTTCTCCTGAGGCCTTCATCTGTATGGTGGCCATCCTCTCAGACAGGACAGTGAGGGTAGACTGCATGGCCAGCTGGTGGGCCGTGTCGTCCACAGCATCAGAACCAAGCTCGTCTGAGAAGCTGGTCTGCAGCTTGTCTATCTCCTCTTGCAGCCTCTGAACCTCCTCCACCACGGCCTGGTAGAGGGAATAACAGTGTTAGTTAGGAAGGGAAGGCTATGCTGAGTACTGAGCATTGATTAGGGTTGGAACCATAAAATCACATTGTAGATGACGAATATGGAAAACATAGGGTCATGAGCATACCGAGAGGTCATGCGGAAATTGGTTTCTTGAGCATAGCGAAATGTTATGTTTTCAGTTTCAAGCAATACTGATACTCCCTTACCTGATGGGCTTCCATATGACTATCTGTGCTCCTGTCAGCCTCCAGTGGCTTGTTGAGTTTGCTCTCGATGGCCTCCATCTTAGAGGAGATAGACTGAAGAGAACCCTGGTTGCACTGCTTCTTCTCCAGCGCCTCATACAGAGACCTCTGCTTCTCACTGATCTGGACAGGAGAGGACATAGCAGTAGTCAAAAATAGTTGTACTTCACAGTAGATTTATAAACTTTTCCAAATAGTTGAGGTAGTGTGGCGGATGAATCAGAATTAGTTGGGTAACATAGATAATTAGAATGTAACATTGTCTTCATGTGTGAATGTGTCTTTACCTATTCTTAAACCATGTGAAGGGATGGCGTGGTTAATGGGGAACCAATTACTTGTCTCCACAATGTCTGTGCGCCAGTCACGCCCTCCTTTGAGGTGTATGGCAGTGTCTGGAAACATTGTATGTCCTCTCTGATCTGACACTTAACCTGGGACAGTGTATGACCTAGAGGCTCACTCCCCTCAGTGAGCTTGTCCAGGAGTGGGGTCAAGAGGGGGTCTACTTGAGATGGGAGTATCTAGAGTTGATAATTTTGATAATTGATATACTGTATGCCATTGGATGAGTTGGTGTTTTTGTACTATGAAGTACCAGGAACGAGATTAGAACCTCGTCTGAGGGACCAAACTGAACGATAATTTATAGCGAATGTTATCTGGCTAAGGGATACCCCTTTCTCAAGAAATATATTTCTTTGTGAACAGTTCCTAAGATCTGTGGTAAGTTGAGAGGAGTGTATCTTGGCTATAAAAGATCTTTGTATTTTTCTGTAGTCACTTTTCAATGGTTCATTAGAGATAGCGCATCATTGAAAGTCAAAAAGGCTATTGCAAAGCTTATTATTATTAAAGATGGAGTTTAAGTATAACTCTGACTGGTGTGTAGTTTGTAACTCTCCTCATTTGGTAAAGCAGAAATATGCCACCACAGTAGTCAAACATAAAAGCAAGTGAGGATAGGACATATACTACCGTTCAAAAGTTTTGGGGTCACTTAGAAATGTCCTTGTTTTTCAAAGAAAAGCAAAAAAAAATGTCCATTAAAATAATATCAAATTGATCAGAAATACAGTGGAGACATTGTTAATAATGTTGTAAATGACTATTGTAGCTGGAAATGGCAGATTTATTTATGGAATATCTACATAGGCGTACAGAGGCCCATTATCAGCAACCATCACTCCTGTGTTCCAATGGTGTGTTAGCTAATCCACGTTTATCATCTTAAAAGGCTAATTGATCATTGGAAAACCCTTTTGCAATTATGTTAGCACAGCTGAAAACTGTTGTCCTGATTAAAGAATCAATAAAACTGGCCTTCTTTAGACTAGTTGAATATCTGGAGCATCAGCATTTGTGGGTTTGATTACAGGCTCACAAATGTCTTTCTTCTGAAACTCGTCAGTCTATTCTTGTTCTGAGAAATGAAGGCTATTCCTTGTGAGAAATTGCCAAGAAACTTTTGAACGGTAGTGTAGGTAGCAGCATAAATTAGGTATATATGAATTGCGTACCACATTCTCCAGGGTCTCCCAGGAGCGTTGAAGGTCATCTAGGTTAGCCTCAGATTCAAACATCGGGTCATTTAGCTCCTGTACGGGAGCTCTGGGGAGGGTGTCTCGTCCCATCTGAAAGAAGACAACACAAGTGAGCAAAGTAAGCCTACACAGATAGAGGAGTTGATGTGTAAGCCTTCACAGATAGAGGGGTTGATGTGTAAGCCTTCACAGGTAGAGGAGTTGATGTGTAAGCCTTCACAGATAGAGGGGTTGATGTGTAAGCCTTCACAGATAGGAGTTGATGTGTAAGCCTTCACAGATAGGAGTTGATGTGTAAGCCTTCACAGATAGAGGAGTTGATGTGTAAGCCTTCACAGATAGGAGTTGATGTGTAAGCCTTCACAGATAGAGGGGTTGATGTGTAAGCCTTCACAGATCGAGGAGTTGATGTGTAAGCCTTCACAGATCGAGGAGTTGATGTGTAAGCCTTCACAGATAGAGGGGTTGATGTGTAAGCCTTCACAGATAGAGGGGTTGATGTGTAAGCCTTCACAGATCGAGGAGTTGATGGGTAAGCCTTCACAGATCGAGGGGTTGATGTGTAAGCCTTCACAGATCGAGGAGTTGATGTGTAAGCCTTCACAGATCGAGGGGTTGATGTGTAAGCCTTCACAGATAGAGGGGTTGATGTGTAAGCCTTCACAGATCGAGGAGTTGGTGTGTAAGCCTTCACAGAGAGGCACCATAGTGTTACTTGGTGCCTAGGTCGGTACACATTAAGGTATGTGGGCAGGTACTTTGTGGAGAAGTACAGTAGCCAGTCGCTATGTTTTAATCAGTGCTAATGCAATGCATTTAATACAGGATGACAGGGGATGGAGAATCCTTTCATCCCTCATGGTCTGCAGGGAAAGTGGAGAGAGAGAGAGTAGAAGAGAGAGAGTGCGAGATTAAGAGAGAGGGCGAGAGAGAGCGAGAGAGAGAGAGAGAGAGAGAGAGAGAGAGAGAGAGAGAGAGAGTGAGAGAGAGAGAGCTCAGTATGTGATACCTGTGTGTGAGTGCTGGGAGAAGGGGAGCGACAGACAGGAGAGGAGATCTCACTGCTGGTACCCTCCTCCCCAGACTCCTCGGTGACCGGGGACAGAAGGGTGTGACAGCGGCCAGCCGTCATCTGACACACCGCAGGACAGTTAGGACAGATACACAAAGAGCATTCATGTTTTAGAGTCAGTCCATCACCAAGAACTCAGTAAGACTAGCACATTCAGTAACTTTCTGACAGACTGCATGCTAGCCGTGAGATTCCAGATTTGATGAAGGGTAGCAGGATTAACAGTGGAGTGATTTGTCTGAGTTAGTTCATTACCGGTAATCAGAAAATACATGCAGTACAAAACACATCATTAGTAAAGGAGGGGAGTCGGCCAGTCACCATAACAACAGATGGTTTGTCTATGTCTCCATCCAGGTCCTCCACGGTAAGCCCCACCCGCTCCGTGTCACTCACAGTGAGTAGCATGGTGTCATGTTTGGCCTTCACAGTCAGCATCTGACACTTCGAATTCAGACTGGCTATCTCCTCCTGGTAACCCTTGATTTTCTGGGCCAGCTCCTGTTAGTAGCATCCCAATTACAGTCAGTGGTTATGGTCACAACAAGGGAGTTAAGCATCTATATACACAGTAGGCATACACTTATACAATGTTTATTTAGTTGTTTTTTTTAAACATTTGTTTTGGATACCGACTTATCAGAACCAGTACCAGAATCTAGAGGTTTTCAATTCCTTTATATATGCAAAATATTTTATTTTATTCCACTGTCAATGTGGTGTACTATACCTCATGGTGTAGGATCTGAGCCTGCAGTTCCTGGATAGTGCTGGTGGGAATGGGTCGGTCCTGGATGACCCTGTGGGCATCCTCTATCAGCCCCTGGAAGTGCTTCGCCTCCTGCTCATACTGCTCATACTGCACAACAGCCTCCTACAGAAGGACAGGAAATCAAGGAACGTCAATACTGGTGCACAATGAAGGATGTGAACTGTTCGTGGCTTGCAGGTGTGTCTAACCGGATTCAAAACTCTGGTCTACTGTGTTGTTACGTTGAGCTAAAACCGAGGTATTAGGGAACTAACACAAGTCTTCAGGAACAGGCAGTGTTATTCATTATGCGGTTTCTCCTCCGTTACACAGTGTGCTGCGGCCTCCCTACCTGTAGAATGTTGCACTGCTGTATTACGACATGCTGTAGCTGGCTGGCCTCCTGTTGTAGGCCCAGTGCCGTGTGACAGATAGCCAGGTCAGGCATCACCTCCTCTGGGACGCGCAGGGCGCTCTGACACAACTGCACCGCCTGCACCTGCAGCTTGAAGCCCTCCATCTCTGACAGCAGACGCTAGGAGAACAGACAGGAGGAAACTTTACATTCTACCGACAAACCTTAAGTAAGTGTGAGACATAGGTAGGAGAAGTAGAAAGAGACAGAGAAAGAAGAGGAAGGGAAGAAGACGAAGAACAACAACAACAAGAACATGATATGAGAATAAAATTCTGTGTTATTCTCTGGTAAAGTTCAAATTGAAGTTAGCTACCTGTCTCTGGGCCAGTTGTTCTTTGAGACTCTGTCGGGAAAGATCAGGAGAGGTCAGTGTAGCTTGGACCTGTTCCAGAGCCACTTGTAGGGTCTTCACCTCATACTCCAGAGGCTCCATACTCTGAGGGGACGACACAGGACACACACAGGTTATTCTTGGAACCCAGAACCAAATCTAGTGAGTGCTAGCTGGCTGGCAATCAATTCATGTTAACCGTCTGTCAATAGGACTACACACAGGTCAATCAATCAAATATGTTTTTATGTACAGGTGAGAATAACACTGAGATGCTAAAAGCTATTTACACATTGTGCATAATTTTGTCAACGACCGTCTTTGTAACAAAGACTAACAACAATGCAACAGTTAAATCCGATGCTAGGCTAAATGCTAAGCCAGTGTATTCAGTATGTCTGAGTCAGTACCTTGGCTGCGTCCTGAAGGCTCTGCAGCCGTGTCCTGATGGTCTGCTGGAGCTCCTCGGTGTGGCGGCTCAGCTCACACACCTGCTGGGACATGTTCTCCGTCTGCAGCACCTCAGACAGCAGATCCACCTTCTCTCCCATGGCCTGCAGGTCCCCATGGAGCTCTCGAGATTCACGCAGCACGGACTGATGATGGGGAGAGGAGAAAGACAACACAATACGGGCAATGAATGGAGTAAGAGGACACTGTCTATGAAAATGAGTGCCACCCAGTGATGGTTGAATCCTGAGAGGTGCCAGTTAAAGAGAACCAACATCCTGTATCCCTGGTTAGAGGGAGAATGATAGGAGACAGGGTAACAGAACACGTATTTATTACCACACACACACACACACACACACACACACACACACACACACACACACACACACACACACACACACACACACCACCAGTATCGCTGCAGAGGGTACAGTGGAAGTGAACAGCGAGACGGTTTAATACAGTCTGTATTGGCTTTTTAATCCAGCAGCTCTCCATCATGTGTTTATTCATGTCGATCTCCACCCACCTCGTCCATCCTTATCTGTTCCTGCAGATGAGAGGAGGAGTTCCAGATGATGTTGGCCCTCACCAGGCCCTTGGCTTTCTCCGACCACCTCACTATGAAGTCCAGCATCTCATTGTACTCCTCTAGATGGGTCCCTGCCTGGAGGGGAGAGATAACAAGAGAGGCAATGAGGAACTAGGGAACAGGCGTCAGGGAAATGGATACCTTAGTGATACTGACAATGTGCGTTATGGTATTACTAGGATTAAAAGTGAAATGGCCCCATGTAAACACTCTGGGCTGGGCAACACTGTACATTGATGCCACCTCTTCGGGGTAACAACAACAACAACTAGACTTCCCATGTATTTTTCCCCAACCTTGTCTTGATACAATTGGTTCCTAACCTTTTTGAGCCAGATGGATCTACACTCTGCCAGTCTGGCAGTGTGGTGGTGGATGTCTCCTAACTTGACGATGGCATCACTCAGCTGTTTGGCCAAGATGGGGTTCCATCTGTCGAACTCCTGGACCGCAGCATCCAGCTCTGACAGAGTCCGATGACAGCTCTCCAGATCATCACAAAGACACTGTGGAGAGCAGAGGAGAGAAACTTGGCAGTTAAAATAAACTGACCAAGATAACAGCTCTGTATGCTCATTCACTTTGTATGTAGAGGGAAAACAGCACACGTTAAGAGCAGAAAATAGTTTTTTGAAATATTTGAGTTTACTTCCTGAATTTACTAAATTGACATGAAATTGACCCCAACCCTGATTAAGAGCCGTATGAATGAGCCTCTTCAGCTCGCGCTCACCTTGGTCTCGTCTTTAGCGTGATGGACATCGCTGGCTTTGTCATTGAGACTGGTGGAGATGGCTTTCATCTTCTCCGACACGTCATGGATCCTGGAACTGATGTCCTCCTTGATGTCTCTTGTCTTCTGGATCTCTTTCTCTTTGGACAGAACCTTGTGAAATTCAGAAGAGGAAGAAAATATAGTTGATATAGTTGTAAAAGATAGTTGATATAATGCGATTTCGAAACTTGGTCATGCATCAGCAGGTAGCTTAGTGGTTAGAGTGTTGGACTTGTAACCTAAAGGTTGCAAGATTGAATCCCTGAGCTGACAAGGTAAAAAAAATATATATAATAATAATAATAATCTATCTTTCTGCCCCTGAAGAAGGCAGTTAACCCACTGTTCCTAGGCCATCAATGAAAATAAGAATTTGTTCTTAACTGACTTGCCTAGTTAAATAAAGGTAAATAAAAATAAACTCAATTAGCCCATGTCATAAATTTTTTGGGGATTGGTAAGTTAGTCTAGCTGCCTGCTTTCTAAACTTGTAGTGAGGATGGAATTTTGAATTTTCGACCGGGGTGGGGCCAATTGATCATCAGTTATCATATTAAAAATTGCAAACACCATATGGCAAAATGTGTAGAATTGCAGGAAATTTGTTATAAAACTCCAAAATCTTCGCTCGGCCCCATGGCAAAATGTGTGTGTATGATGTCCATCCATGCCCTACATAAGTCCAATACAGTACCTGGTCCTGGATGGCCCCCAGTGCTAGGGACACCTCAGCCAGCTGCATGGAGATCTCTGAGGGCAGTATGGTGTACAGGTCCAGATACTTGCTCTGCTGCTGCTCTGCTATCTTATCCACATGCTGACGGTAGCCAATCACATCACCGTGAACCACCTGTACAATACATAAGAGAAACATGGTCATGTCCACATGTGCCAATACTCGAAAACAAGCAACTCACATTACAATGATTTAATTCACACCAAAGCTAGCATCGATCCCAGCCTGAGACTACACCATAGCATACAATACTGCTGGAAACGACAGTTGAGTAAATGCCTTATGGAATTTTGGCAATGAACTAGTTATGTGTAGTCATGTGTAGTCAATAAAATGATGTGTTAGATGGTGTTAACACTGTCTTTAGTTCCATAGGGTTCGTCAGAGGCTTACCTCCAGCTCCTGCAGCAGAGCATCTATATCTGAGGTGGGGTTGGGGAGCAGCTCCCTGGTCTCCTGGATCCAGGCTTTGACCACACTCAGGTTCTTCTCTACCCCCTCTCTGTCCCTCAGCTCCACCCCAGCCTGGGTACCCTTGGTCTGTGCCTGCTGCAGCAGACTGGTGGAGGAGAGAAATAAAACCACTATTATCTGTTTTCAAGAGTGAAGGTGAAGTTCCTCTCGGAATGAAGATGATTCATTATTTTATGACCTTAATTTAACTAGGCAAGTCTGTTAAGAACAAATTCTTATTTTCAATGACGGCCTAGGGACAGTGGGTTAACTGCCTGTTCAGGGGCAGAACGACAGATTTGTACCTTGTCAGCTCGATTTGAACTTGCAACCTTTCAGTTACTAGTCCAACGCTCTAACCACTTGGCTACCCTGCTGCCCTAGTAAGTAATACTAAGCATTCAGGTCCTTCTGATAGGCCTATTGAGTTGTTTACAATATAACCAATCACCAGATCATATTCTAGCCTCGAAAGCAACATTTGAAGGCTAATCTAATTTGTGAGTGACCAACTGATCCGTGTAAAAAAACAATATTGATCTTTTCAATACCTTTCCAGGTGGTCTTGTACTGCTCTGATCTCCTTGAGACTGGGTAGTTCGTCCTGTCCAGAGGTGGGCGATGGTGAAGGGACCTCCACATCATGGAGCAGGCTGAGGGCATACTGACGCAGCAGGGTGAGGGAGGACAGCTCTCTCTCTACATCCTGGATTAACAGCTCATGCTGGTCCAACACAGACTGTAGGGTAGCCTTGGAGGCCTTCTCCACAACACAGTCTATAATACGGCTCTGTAGATCCTCCACCATGCTCCTCAGCTTCACCATCTGAAATGAATGAAGACAGGCACATGTAAAATACTGTGCTGTACCTATTTAGCCTCCTTCCAGATATGTTTGTGCTTATATACTGCAGCAAACATCTATGGTAGTTGTTATGCCAAACATAAGATGTAAGCACTAACATATGGATCAGGCTAGGATCTATAATGTCAGGATATATGGGGAACAGATACACAATACAGTATATGCTATTAGTATACTGTTAAGTTCATACTATTGTCTTCTCTACAGTTTATTTGTGTAGGCTACAGAGTGAAATTGTACTATTTGAAGTACTATAAGAACCGCTTGGCGTTGTTCAGCTTTGTACTCACAACTCATCTAGTCATGTTTAATGTTTAGCGTTGCAGTACCTTCTCTCTGAAGGTCCCCCACTCCTGGGCCGTGTCCTCCAGTACCCTCTCCTGCCCTCGCGCCACGCTGCGAAGCCGGGTCCAGCGCTGCCACACCGTGGTCATGGAGCGGCTGATGGTGGCCTTGCTGGCCTCACTACCCACCAGCTCCAGTTGTGATGCCTGCTCCTCCAGCCCTGTCAGCTTCTCCTGGAACCCATTCACCATCAACACCAGGGACTGGCAGGGAGGAAGGAAGGAAGGAAGGAAGGAGGGAATATACACACAATGGAGGAGTCATTGTAAATCCACATATTACCCACTGGGCACAGATGTCAATTCATGTTGGTTCAACGTAGTTTCATGGAGACTGGGAATCAACAACGTTGATTCAAACAGTGTGTGCCCAGAGGGTAAGTTCTTAACAAATCAAGTTCTCTCTGGAAAATGTTTACTAATGTTAACTTTGTGCTTTGATGACTAAAGATTAATGCTGATTACTCCGTCATTAGCAAAGTAACCAAGAATGTACAAGTCAAAATAGAAGACACTCTTTATTTTCCCATGGTCCTCTTTTACCCTGTGACTCCTGAGTTTCTCCTCGGCCTCCAGAAAGGTGGCAGCCTTTGCGGTGGAAAACTCAGTAAGCTTCTGCTCTGCCTCGTTCATCAGTTCAATCACCATCTGCCTCGCCTCCTGGTAAGACTTCCACTTGGCCACACAGCTAGGGACAGTCAATTTAATTCAGTTATTGTCCCAATAGGACATTTCATGGTGCAGCCAAGTATTTACAGAAGATAGAACATACAGATATAGGATCTTAATTTGATCACACTTTTGTTGATGATAATATTCATGGACCACAGGAAATGCAGATGAGCTTCATGATTTACATAAATCCTGTGAAAACTGTGAAAACACATAGTGCAGGTTTTGTTGAGGCAAATCATGTTGCTGCAGTTTTATTTTTGCTGCAACAATACTGGCCAAAGTAAGACCCAACATCTGTATGATACACTACATTGTGTTGGAGGGTGGACATGTGTTGGAGGATATATAATGTCGAAGTTTCAATTGAGTATGTCATAATGATGACGATCACATTAAGACAATCCAATCCAATCACTCTCGGTCCTGAGTTACCCATCTCTGCACCAACGTCTCTTTCTCTCTCTATATTCAAAACTTTTAAACCCTTATTGTCAATGTTTTGGTTCCAATATTTTCTTCTAATTCTGTACCTGATCAGGACGTCCTGGTGATTCTGCAGCTGATCCCGGACCTCCACTCCTCTCTGCTGAGCAGACTCCACATTCAGTCTGAGCTGTTCCTTGGCTGTGGGGTTCACCAGGTTCTCTAGCTGGGGGGGCAGAGCCTCCAACTCCTGCAGGTGGTCTAGGAACTTCTGCTCCCAGGAAAAAGGGAGAGAACAACTTCAAAACTTATCCTGTTGCGTAAATAAATGAACGAGTGCTTGAAGCTAGTCTGAGTGCTAGTCTGTGCTATCATGCCAACTTCCTGTCACTCATTGTCATACTGAAATGTATCTGGCAAGAGCACCAACAGATCAGGGACTAGGCTAGCTTGCAACAGGCAACCCATCACATCAAACAAAGGCAAAAAGGCCAACATTCATAAGATGTAATTCATTGAAACTTTGTTTGAATTTTCTTTTAGCATTGTGTCTTTAATAGAGCAGTCACCTGCTCTGAGGCCAGGATGTCCTCCTGCTGGCGGAGACATTCCTCATAGTTCTCTACGTCCACCCCCAGGCTGGCCAGTTGTAGGAAGGCCACAGCGTCCTCCAGCCACTCACACGCAGACTGCATCCGGAAGTGGTACTTCTGACACAACGCCAAGGCCTGCTCCAGGGTGATCTGGAGAACAGACATGGGAATCGAGAGGGTGAATATGTGAAGCCAACAACACCAATACAGAATGTCAACCAATAGGTTCTGTTACTGCCATTATTACAGGTTTGCAAAATTCCATAAACTTTCCCAAAGTTCTCAGATTCTCCAACCGGGATTTCTGAAAACTCAGGAAAAAACCCAACTCCCTTAAATTGTAATATATATTGAGACAGTATGATATTTTCTTACCTGTTTGGAACTCATTGCTTGCTGTACATCAGCCTGTAGCTTGGCCATCTCCTCCAGGCTCAGGTCAACGTGGGCTGGGACCAGTTCGTTGGCGCTGGTGTACTTCTGTTTCTCCCTACTGCTCAGGGCCTCCACGATCCTCAGCCTGGACTGAACCTCATCCTGCATTATCTGCTGTTTCCTGATCTCTTCCTGGACCTTTTCTACCCTCACGTCCACCACTACCACAGCACAGCCCAGCTCATCCCTGATATGCTGCAGCCAGTCCAGCGTTCTCTTCACCTCTGTCTCAAAGTCTTTACTCTGGACAAACCTATTCTCACACTCCACTATCAGCTCCCCCACGGCAGACTGTAGGGACTGCAGCTCCTCCTGCCAAAGGACCACCTGTTCCCTGGAAGCGTCATGGGCAGCCTTGTCCAGCTGAGGAGCCAAGTTATCCATCTGCTCCATGAGTCTGGACAGGTGAGAGCTGGCGCTCTGAAGACTCCCAGCCAGGGCATGGTAATTCTTCAGCCTCTCCTCCGCCGATTGGGTCTCTGCGTTGACCTTGACTAGCTCTTCTTTGGTAGCCTTTAGCTCAGAGTCCACCTGCATGGCCATGGCCTTGTGGTCCTCGAAGGACTCCAGTGTGTCGTCGAGATGCTCCACCCGCTGTTCGATGAGCCTCTTAAGCCCATTGTAAAGACTCACCAGCTGGGTCAACTCTTCAGGTCTCCAGGGTTGACCGGTGCTGCGGAAGCCTTCTTTCTTCTGGTTCAGTTCGCTGACAGCCAGACCAAGGTTGCCCAGATCTACCTGAAGAGCTTTGTAGTCACTCAGTAAATTCACAACCTCCTCTGTCTGCAGACCAACAGGCTGCAACCCTAAGTTATGGAACTGCTCCTCAAGCTCTTTCAATGCTTTATGAGTCACGTCTATGAAGGAGGCATACTCCTTTCTGGCTAGGATGGCCTGCTCGATCTTCTCCTGTTTCTCTTTGGCCAGAGCCAGTATGCTGTTGTATTTCTGTGGCAGGGCATTGAGTTTCTCATCCAAGTAACAGTGGTCCACTTCATTCAGAGTGGGCAGGATCTCCTGACCAGTTCTCTGGACGATCAGTAAGAGGTTTTCATATTCCATCGCCTGCTCTACTATCTGCCGATACTTCAACAGCTGCACGTTCAGCTCCAAGTCGCCATTCATGAGGTTGATCTCAGGGAAGGTCACAATGTCTGCTTGTTTCAGCCACTGACACGTCTTTTCCAGGTCTGCCTTGAAGTACTTCCTGGAGACAAGCACATTGTCCAGTTCTTGGAGCCTCTGGACACATTTCTGCAGGGCTTTTTCAAAGATGTTCTGCAGCTCCTGCAGCTTGGTAAGCATCTCCACCTTCTCGTCCTGCGTGGCGTCCTTCATCAGGTCTCTGCCCTGAGACCACAGGGAGGTCAGCTCGCTCTGGTAGGCCTTCAGGCTGCTCTGGATGTTCCTGCAGGCCTTAACCTGCTTGGCCAGGTCGTCAGGTAGCAGTGCAATGTACTCCTCAGCCTGGGCCTTCTTCTCATTCTGCTGGACCCAGGTGATGGACTGGTTGACAGCCTGCAGGAACTGGGTCCTCTCAGTGAAGGCCTTGCTGAGGTGCTTCCTGCGTTGAACCACCTTTATTTAATTTGTACAAAAAATACAATAAATATATATTTTTGTAACATGAGTTACAGTGTAAACATAAGGTATCTGTGCATGTGCAGGAGAGGTGAGAAACCCAAATGGCCTTTTATAAAAACCTTCTCCCACCTTCACGCTGAGTGACTCCACCTCGGCCTGAGTGTCTGAGATGAGCTGCTGCAGGCGCTGGCACTCGTTGAGCCCCAGGTGAGCCAGGAGACGGTCAGCATCACTCATGGCCTGGGCCAGAAGCAGCTGCTTGGCCTCCAGTTCGCTGCAAATGCTGAGGTGGTCGAAGAGGAAGCTTTGGGCCAACTCTGGAGGAGGACTCATCTTCATGGCTTCAGAAAGGCCTGGCTGCTGCTCTTCGGCCCACTCCCTGGCCTCCCTTAGACGGGCCTCCACCTGAATAGAACAGAGTAAAATAGATACTTTATTGTCCATTGATTAGAACTGAAATGTGTATTCTGCCTTTTACAACACACACACACCTTGGCCATGTCCTCCAGGGTCAGCACCGAGTCCTGTATCTTCCTGTTGATGAGGCTCTGCAGCTGAACCCAGCGCTGCTCAAAATGGCTGATCTGTTCCTTCACCAGCTCCTTGTCATCCAGGTTCAGGTGGTGTGTGACTTTCTGCCTCTGGTCCTTCAGGTCCTCCAGAGTTCCCTTCTGGTCTCCGAGAGCTACGGCGAGTTTCTTCAGCGCCTCCAAGTGCTCAGATGAACTTTCAGCATCAGTCCTAGGGAGGATAGGAAAATATAAAATTACTGGATATTATAATGACTCTTTTTCAAAGTTAAGGCATATTCTAATGAAAAAAGACTGAGATAGATGACCCCACCTGGCCAGGTTATCCCACTCCTTAGACATTTGCTCAAAAAGTGCTTCCATGGCTGTGATGCAGTTGTGGTACTCCTGGATCCTCTGCAGGTCCTCCTGTCTCTGGCCCTTCAGCCTGTTAGCTTGGTGAAACAGCCCCAGCCAGGCATGGCTCAGACGCCCTATCTCTCCATGTTCCGGGCTATCCTGGCCCGCAGTCAGACGACTCACACTCTCTGTCATCCTGGATAGGGTGGCTTGTTTATTCTGCAGCTGTTGGCTAAACTCCTGTTGGAGAGAGTGGAGAGAGATTAATTGTATTTGAGCAATGTGCCTGCTTGATCTCCTGCTGTGTTAGTGGTTTGTATATGAGCAAACTGCTAATCGGTGAAACTGATATTGACTGTTACACACTTATTGAATCTAGATTCAACGTGGAGAGTTCAAACTTAGGGATCTTTATAGGGATCCAGTGAAGATGGAAGTGCGACAGTGATCCCTAAAATTATACAGTACCAGTCAAAAGTTTGGACACACCTACTCATTCAAGTTTGTATTTACATTTTTTCAATTTTCTACATTGTAGAATAATAGTGAAGACATCAAACCTATGAAATAACACATATGGAATCATGTAGTAACCAAAAAAGTATTAAACAGATTCTCCAAATAGCCACCCTTTGCCTTGATGACAGCTTTGCACACTCTTGGCATTCTCTCAACCAGCTTCATGAGGTAGTCACCTGGAATGCATTTCAAATAACAGGTGTGCCTTGTTAAAAGTTAATTTGTGGAATTTCTTTCCTTCTTAATGCCTTTGAGCTAATAAGTCGTGTTGTGACAAGGTAGGGGAGGTATAGAGAAGATATTCCTATTTGGCAAAAGACCAAGTCCATATTATGGCAAGAACAGCTCAAATAAGCAAAGAGAAATGACAGTCCATCATTATTTTAAGACATGAAGGTCAGTCAATGAGTAACATTTCAGGAACTTTTAAAGTTTCTTCAAGTGCAGTCGCAAAAACCATGATGAAACTGGCTCTCATGAGCACCGCCACAGGAAAGGAAGACCCAGAGTTACCTCTTCTGCAGAGGATACATTTATTAGACTTATCAGCCTCAGAAATGCAGCCCAAATAAATGCTTCGCAGAGTTCAAGTAACAGACACATCTCAACATCAGCTGTTCAGAGGAGACTGTGTGAATCAGGCCTTCATGGTCAAATTGCTGCAAAGAAAACACTACTAAAGGACACCAATAATAAGAAGAGATTTGCTTAGGCCAAGAAACACGAACAATGGACATTACCAGTGTAAATCTATCCTTTGGTCTGATGAGTCCAAATTGCGATTTCTGGTTCCAACTGCTGTGTCTTTGTGAGACGCAGAGTAGGTGAACTGATGACCTCTGCATGTGTAGTTCCCACCATGAAGCATGGAGGAGGTGGTGTGATGGTGCTTTGGTGCTTTTTTTAATAAATCAAGCCACACTTAACCAGCATGGCTACCACGGCATTCTGTAGCGATACGCCATCCCATCTGGTTTGCGCTTAGTGGGACTATCATTTGTTTTTCAACAGGACAATGACCCAACATACCTCCAGGCTGTGTAAGGGCTATTTGACCAATAAGGATAGTGATGGAGTGCTGCATCAGATGACCTGGCTTCCACAATCACCGACCTCAACCCAATTGAGATGGTTTGGGATGAGTTGGCCCGCAGAGTGAAGGTAAAGTAGCCAACAAGTGCTCAGCATATGTGGGAACTCCTTCAAGACTGTTGGAAAAGCATTCCAGGTGAAGCTGGTTGAGAGAATGCCAAGAGTGTGCAAAGCTGTCATCAAGGCAAAGGGTGGCTACTTTGAAGAATCTCAAATATAAAATATATTTTGATTGGTTTAACACTTTTTTGGTTACTACATGATTCCATTTGTGTTATTTTGTAGTTTTGATGTCTTCACTATTATTCTACAATGTAGTAAATAGTCAAAATAAAGAAAAACCCTTGAATGAGTAGGTGTCCAAACTATTGACTGGTACTGCATAGTTTTTACTCTGCACACTGCAGTCTATGTTCCCTGTTATTTTATTGTTGCAGTTTAATTATTAGTTATTTTTCAAATGTCCTTATTTTACATTTTTAGTTGTATTTATTTATTTTTTACTTCAGTTTATTTTAGTACATACATTCTTAAAACTGCATTGTTGGTTAAGGGCTTGTAAGTAAGCATTTCACTGTAAAGACAAAGACCTGTTGTCTTTGCACATGAAATACAATTTTATTTGATGTGGTTAATTGGTGACAATGTTTCAACCACTTAGGTCTGTCATCAGGTGTCTACCTTGGCCTGGGTGAGCATGTTGTGGGATTAACCCTGCTTCCTACCTTGGCCTGGGTGAGCATGTTGTGGGATTAACCCTGCTTCCTACCTTGGCCTGGATGAGCATGTTGTGGGATTAACCCTGCTTCCTACCTTGGCCTGGATGAGCATGTTGTGGGATTAACCCTGCCTCCTACCTTGGCCTGGATGAGCATGTTGTGGGATTAACCCTGCCTCCTACCTTGGCCTGGGTGAGCATGTTGTGGGATTGACCCTGCTTCCTACCTTGGCCTGGATGAGCATGTTGTGGGATTAACCCTGCCTCCTACCTTGGCCTGGATGAGCATGTTGTGGGATTAACCCTGCCTCCTACCTTGGCCTGGGTGAGCATGTTGAGGGCGATCTTGGTCTCGAGCTCCGCTGGTCTTCTGGAGAGGCTGAGAAGCTGCTGCTCCATGTCCTGGAACTGATCAGATAGCTCCTGCTTCTGCTCCTTTATCTCTCTCCAGCCCTCACATAGCTCCTGGGAGCTCAACATCCTCTCCTCCATCTGTCCAGTACAACATGAAGTACACAGCTGAGTGCAGAACAACAAGGAAGTCAACCTATGCATATTCTTAGAAAAAAGGGTTCCAAAAGGATTCTACAGCTGTCCCCATAGCATAATACGTTTTGGTTCCAGGTAGAACTCTTTTTTGGTTCCATGTAGAACCCTCTGTGTCAAGTGTTCTACATGGAACTCAAATGGGTTCAACTGGAACCAACAAGGTTTATTCAAAGGGTTCTCCTATGGGGACAGCCGAAGAAACCTTTTAGATTCTAGATACCACCTTTTTTTCTAGGATTGAACATTGGCTTGTTTTGTGGTAGGTCTTTTTGTATACTAGTTTTATGATTCCTTTGCTGGTTGTTGTATGCATACTTATTAGCCTGGTCCCAGGTCTGTTAGTGTTTTTGCCTACTCCAATGTCATTGTCAAGTCAGACGTCATGTTTTGTATGACAATTCCATAAGGAGTTGGCAAGAGAGCAGTAACAGACTGTCACCAGGGCTGTTATAGGCCTACATATTTGCCCTGAAATCTAATGATGTGAAATGTAATGCTTTTTTTATTGTGAGAACTTGCGAGAGTAAGATGTGTGTATTTATTGCTGACCAAAATGGGCACGTGTGTGTATCCACGTGTGCCATCCCGCGCACATTGATTTTGTTCACACACACCATGAGCGATGAGGACACGCAGGTTGAAATATCAAAACAAAAACAATTATATATCAACCAATTATATTAATTTGGGGACAGGTCAAAAAGCATTTAACATTTATGGTAATTTAGCTAGCTAGCTTGCTATTGATTTTTTTATTTCACCTTTATTTAACCAGGTAGGCAAGTTGAGAATAAGTTCTCATTTACAATTGAGACCTGGCCAAGATAAAGCAAAGCAGTTCGACACATACAACAACACAGAGTTACACGCGGAATAAACAAACATACAGTCAATAATACAGTAGAAAAATAAGTCTATATACAATGTGAGCAAATGAGGTGAGATAAGGGAGGTAAAGGCAAAAAAAGGCCATGGTGGCGAAGTAAATACAATATAGAAAGTAGATTTGCAGTGGAAGAATGTGCAAAGTAAAAATATAAATAATGGGGTGCAAAGGAGCAAAATAAATAAATAAATACAGTAGGAGAAGGGGTAGTTGTTTGGGCTAAATTATAGGTGGGCTATGTACAGGTGCAGTAATCTGTGAGCTGCTCTGACAGCTGGTGCTTAAAGCTAGTGAGGGAGATACGTGTTTCCAGTTTCAGAGATTTTTGTAGTTCGTTCCAGTCATTGGCAGCAGAGAACTGGAAGGAGAGGCGGCCAAAGGAGGAATTGGTTTTGGGGGTGACCAGAGAGATATACCTGCTGGAGAGCGTGCTACAGGTGGGTGCTGCTATGGTGACCAGCGAGCTGAGGGGGGACTTTACCTAGCAGGGTCTTGTAGATGACCTGGAGCCAGTGGGTTTGGCGACGAGTATGAAGCGAGGGCCAGCCAACGAGAGCGTACAGGTTCGCAGTGGTGGGTAGTATATGGGGCTTTGGTGACAAAACGGATGGCACTGTGATAGACTGCATCCAATTTATTGAGTAGGGTATTGGAGGCTATTTTGTAAATGACATCGCCGAAGTCGAAGATCGGTAAGGATGGTCAGTTTTACGAGGGTATGTTGGGCAGCATGAGTGAAGGATGCTTTGCTGTGAAATAGGAAGCCAATTCTAGATTTAACTTTTTATTGGAGATGTTTGATGTGAGTCTAGAAGGAGAGTTTACAGTCTAACCAGACACCTAGGTATTTCTAGTAGTCCACATATTCTAAGTCAGAACCGTCCAGAGTAGTGATGCTGGACGGGCGGGCAGGTGCAGGCAGCGATCGGTTGAAAAGCATGCATTTAGTTTTACTTGTATTTAAGAGCGGTTGGAGGACACAAAAGGAGAGTTGTATGGCATTGAAGCTCGTCTGGAGGGTTGTTAACACAGTGTCCAAAGAAGGGCCAGAAGTATACAGAATGGTGTCGTCTGCGTAGAGGTGGATCAGAGACTTACCAGCAGCAAGAGCGACATCATTGATGTATACAGAGAAGAGAGTCGGGCCAAGAATTGAACCCTGTGGCACCCCCATAGAGACTGCCAGAGGCACGGACTAAAGGCCCTCCAATTTGACACACTGAACTCTGATAGACACACTCATATCTAATTCGTCCTGGGATATAAACATTGGGTTGTGATTTTACCTGAAATGCACATGTACTCAATTAATCCACAGATAAAACGGTCAACCGATTTCATTTCTCATCATCTCTCCTCTTTCCTTCAAGCTTCCTTTTCTTCTTTGGACTTTATATGACGTTTGGCAACCAACTTTACGGTGCAATACAACAACCGACTGGAGTGCGGACCTCAGTTAATCTTTCAATCACCCATGTGGGTATACACTTCCAAAAACCAATGAGGAGATGGGAGAGACTGAACTTGCAGCGCATTGAGCTTCACAAATAGAACCAATTTCTATTTTAGCGCCTGGCCACACAGATGCTCATTGACGCACGCGAGCAGTGTGTGTGCAATGATTGAATAACATGTATGTGTAAATCTCGCACGCAACACGAGCGGTGTGGTCAGCATGTTACATATGCCAAATACTTGAAACTGAATCTTATGGGGAAAACCCTGTTGTCAATACTGTAGGGACAATGTGATGACCAGAAGTGAATGTACATTAAGACCAGCCCACACACCGTGTGTTTGACCTGCTGGACTTCCGCAGTGGTGGCTCTCACAGCATCATCAGACAAGTCACACACAGAAGACACCAGGTCCAGGTACGTACTGGCCTGCTCCTGTAGAGCCCTGTAGTGCTTCACCTGTACAGGTCATAGGGGAATATACAGACAAATGTCATCAGCTTGATAAAACATTTGTTCATTTCCGTTATTTATATTAATTAATCAGGTTGTCCCGTTGAGGTCAGAAGCAGAGCCTTCTATTTGACTTGATGAAGGAATCCAGAATGGTGATGAAATTCCAGAACTTCAAGGCATAACCCAGTTGTCATGGAAACAACATTACTGTGTCATTTGATTCTCATTCTCTGCCTATAAAAGAGCAAGAGGATAACCAGTCAGTCAGACACCTGTTTGAGGGCCTCCTGCATGCCAAAGGGAGGTTGACAGTGCAGCAGTAGCTCCTCATTGACGGTGGAGAGCCAGGTCTGGCACTGCTGCAGAGTGTCCTGGTGACTGACATGCTTCTGCAGTTCTCTGTCCAGACTCTGGTAAACCTGATGAAGACACAGACACACCAAGACAAGTGAGAAGATGAGCCAGGTTAGAGGGAGATGGAAACAGTAAGAGAGTAGAACAGAGCAGAGCAGCGTAGCGTGTTACTATAGCACTCACACACTGTGCGCTGCTGCAGATGGCTGAGTAGCTGTCTCTGGTGCCCTGATGGTGAGCCTTGACCTGCTGGCTGGTCTTAGCCTGCATCTGGTCTGTTGTACAGCTGGACACCAAGTCATCTCCTTTCTCCTTCAGACTGGTCAGGCGCTCCTCAAAACTAGCTATTTCCTCCATAATTGCCTAAGAAATGTGACAGACAAGAGTTCAGATTAGAAAAAGTAGTAGACAACAATTGCATTTTAGATTGTTGGTTTTGAACTTCAGAAGCATAATTCCATGGCAATTATTACATAATATCATTCTAATTGATTCTCATACGGTTCCATTCCTTAACATCAGTCAGTCACCCACCTTGTGGCGGGCCAGTTGTTGTGTGGCCGTCTCCATACTACATGTCTGCATGGAGTCTGAGGTGACCAGCCTACTGGACATCTGTAGGAGCCCCTTCTCCACCTCCTGGAGCTCACTGTTGTAGCACTCATGCTCCTTCACCCACTCCACCAGACTCTGGACTTGGCTCTGAAAACAAGTTCAAAACACTTTCTCTCATAGACAATTACAGTAGAAGTCTCCACAGCTACACCAATCAGGTAAGATGGTTACAGATGATGGAAGCTCACTAATAATGTAGTAGATGATCACTGCAAGTGGTAGCAATTCTAAGACGTTTAGGGGTTATGTTTAATGGTATTTTTTCAGGGCGCCTTTAACTCTTCTAGCTAGAAGTGTATGTAGTATAACGGTAGCGCGTAGACCCATTGAGTCCAAAGCGCAGCATTACAGCTTTAAATGTAGGACACCTACCTCGGCTGCAGTGCAGAGTTCCTGGTAGTCAGTCTGCAACCTGTTCATGTTGTCTCTGATGGTGGGGTCACAGACCATATCCAGCAGAACCTCTCCTTTCTCAACCACTGACCTCACCGCTGACTCGTGGGACTGCACTGTCTGCTGGATTGTCTATGTGAGGAAGAAAATTTTCTTTAAAATGTCAATAAATCATTCAGCTGTTGTTGAAAAGTATTATTTCTACCGCAGCACAACCAGACAGACAGACAGACAGATATCGATCGGGAAGTTGAGTTTATCAACAGTAAACACAGCAGCATGTGACCTACCAAGCAGATTAGCATGACATCAGCTAGCCTATGTACCTTATATTTGGCTAACTGGGCCTTCTTCTGGTAGAGCTCAGCTTTGAGCTCGATGGGTGAGCTTAACAAAGCCTTGGTCTCAGCGAGCCACTGTGCCTGGGCCTTGTACTTGTCCAGGAAGTCTTTGGAGAGGGAGATGCATTTCTCCAGGGAGCTGTGCTCCGTGCGTAGCCCAGCCATCAGGCCCTCTAGCTGGGATCTATGAGCATCCACCTCCTCCCTCAGCTGCTCAGCTTCTGGTTCCTCCAGGAAGGCCACGGCCCGCTCTGTCTTCTCACGCATCGTCTTCAGGAAGCTGTGGCCCTGCTCCATGTCACCCTGAAGAGCCTGGAGAAAAGACACACAGAGAGTAAACAGAAGCAGTTACGCCTGTGACCATAACCTTTTCAGAGGATGAAAGAAAGCAAAGAGATTTGAGACTTGGTAGTGTCACTGTGATGAAGTACACTAGGTCCGCACTAAAAAAGTATTTCAAAAGAGCTTACTTTTGCGACATAAAAGTTGTTGCCTACCAACTGAGCTGCTAGAGGCATGGCTTACATTTAGCTGAAGCTCAGACTGTAGTCTCTCTCGCCAGACTCAGGGCAGCGGCTGTAGGAAGAGTCTGTTACTGTACCTCCAGTGTCTTCATCTTCCTCTCCATGGTAAGACGGTCTACTACACTGATGCTGATGGCCATGGTGCTGAAGTTGTTCTTGGCCGAGCTCAGCCAATCAGAGAAGGTCCTGAACACATTCTGGGCCTCCTCGATGCAACACACCTCCACCTGTAGTTGCTTGATGCTCTCCTGCAGTACATCAACAGACAGCCCAAGAAAAAACGATAGAAATGGAGATTATGCACTGTGGTAGCAAACTGGGGTGTGTAAATTAGTCCAAGGTTTGTGTGTGTGTGTATGTGTGCATGCTTGTGTGTTCCTGCCTATGTGTGTAACTGAGCAGGTCGTACCAGTAGGTGCAGTAGCAGGGCGTGGTAGCGGGAGGTGAGTTGGGTAGCTCTGGTGCTGACCCGGCTGCTGATGTGGGTCTCATCTATGACCTGCTGGGCTAGAACACTCAGACCCTCCACCTCCTCCTGGTACACTAGCACCTCCTCCTGCCAACTCTGTATACATAGAGAGAGAGAGATAAAGAGAGAGAGAGAGAGAGAGAGAGAGAGAGAGAGAGAGAGAGAGAGAGAGAGACACACAATTTAAGCCCTGTTTCTATTTGCACTTTGAAGTAAACCCATACTCCTGCCAGTGCCAGCCAGGCTCAGAGCCATGTCTTTAGCTTGCTGGTGTTAGCTAGTTAGTTAAACAGTTAGCGTCATCGTTAGCATAACTAGCTAGCTAGCTTAATTCCTACCCTGCTTGCCATGGCATTGGCTATTGGCTAGTTAACCAAGCAAACCAGACAGCAACAAGCCCAGACGAGCTAGCTAAACATTGTGTCAGCATCCAGCAGTGATCATAGAGCATAGTAACAGCATCACCAGCCCAAATTGTAATCGAGCAGGCACCAGTTGTGAAACAGGGCCGCGCTAGCTCGATTTTGAGAAATCCAATCCAGTCAGCTCAAAATTGGCCCTAATTTTCCCAAATTTTAAGTGTCAGTTGAAACAGGGCTTTGTTGAAACACCAGCACCTCCTATTGGAAGACAAGCTCAGAGAGACATACAAACATCGAACATCATCTACTGAAACTCAGGCGCTGTAGAAGAAGATGCTGACCTTTATCAGTTGGAGTTGAGCGTCCTTGGTGGCACGGTCCGACCGGCGATGACTCCTCAGTTGACCTTTGCTCTCCATGCTATTCAGCCAGCTGTCCAGACCCTGAAACTTTTGCTCCATCTGGCGGAGCTTGGCCAGGGTACTGTTGAGCTGGGTCCTAGTGTCTCCCAGCTTACCCTGGTACAGATTCCAGTTCTGCTGCAAGGTCTCCAGGACCCGGTCCTCGATTTGGGGGACACCCCAGGGCACAACCTGGTCTCTACTGTCCAGCAGGGTGTTGAGTAGGGCCTGGCCCTCCGTGCACTGGACCTGCAGCTCCTGGAAATGAATGCAGAGAGGCAGCTGTCATTGTTATTCAGACTGAACATTACGAAACATTACTGGACATTCCAACGCCGTTATACATCTCGCGCCGACAGGCAAAGCTAGGCAATTTTCCCCATGCTGAATAACATACATTTAGACAACAATTTGGGAGTATGGTCCATTATATTCAATACGTCAGGGCACAAGATCAATGGGAAAAGCCACTCTTCTTTGGTTCTTGTATGTGGAAACAGCAGTCTGTTCTTGTTATGACCTGTAGTTTCTGAAGCGTCTCCTCCAGAGTGTCCACATCCCCCTCTAGCTGTGTGTAGCAGCCCAGTTTCTCCTGCTCCTGCTCCAGCCACGCCTCAAACACATTTAGGCCTCTCTCGTACTCCTGGTGGACCTGCACCAGCTCTTCTGCCTTCCCCACCGCAGTCTGGAAACACAAAAACAAATATTTAGACATGTAACTACTACAAAAATATGAAATGATAACATGAGACTTGTGTCTTCACACAGCCACTGTGCACGGGAGGAATGCAACAAGGTATCCCTCCCGTACCCCGTACCTAAATGTACCTAAATGTACAAATACCTCGACTAACCTGTATCCCACGCACATTGACTCAGTACCGGTACCCCCTGTATATAGCCTCGTTACTGTTATTTTATTGTGTTACTTGAGTTAATTTAGTAAATATTTTCTTAACTCTATTTCTTGAACTGCATTGCTGGTTAAGGGCTTGTAAGTAAACATTTCACGGTGCAGTTGTATTTTGATTTGATAAGTCTGGCAAGTGATACTAACATATGAGAAGGAGATGGATGCTTCACTGCTGTACTGTATATACCTTGGTGTTGTCCTTGACGGTGTGGTATCGTTCCTGCAGGTCTTGGAGCTCTAGCTGGGTGACGTAGTGTTCCGCCATGTTGGCTCCCTTCACGGTGATGGTGTCCAGTAGACTGCTGTGGCTAAGAACCTCCTCATAGAGAAGCTGAAACAGACACAACATGGATCAGGCCTAATGTGAATGTTTCTACTGCATTTAAACCACAGCATGACACGGGGTTAGGTTAGTTTAGGATAAAACGAAACGTCTATTACATTGGCATTTGGTGACTTTTTATAAGGCAGAGGCACCCTCCTATTGTATTGTGCATTGTATTATATATTGTATTACTGTATGTATTGATACGTGGTTGGGATATGACTGTGATATGTGATTGTCTCTCTTGGCTATCTTAAGATAAAAGCACTAGCTGTTGTTAGTTCTGGATAGGAGTGCCTACTAAATTGTAATGTAAATGTAGTGCAATGTATATTTATGTATATTATGTATTTTATTTGTTGTATTGTTATCTGTTTGGACCCCAGGAAGAGTAGCCACTTCCTCGGCAGCAGCTAATTGGGGATCCTAATAGATACAAAAAAAATGAAATACCGGACAAGGATGTCCTCTTTCACCGTTGTCCTCTTTCACCGTTATTATTTGTCTAAAGCTGAAGCAAACCATGGCATGACACTGTGTTAGTGTCACTTTATCAAAATGTTTCACAAGGCAGAGGCACATGACAAAGATGTCCTCTTTCACCATTATTATTGGCACCGGCACCAGATATTATTTCCCCTTTCACTGTTCATTGTTTGCAATCACATTTCCCATTGACTGTCAGTAAGAAAAAGTAGTATACACTGAGTGTACTAATCATTGAGGCCACCTGCTCTTTCCATGACAGACTGATCAGGTGAAAGCTTTGATCCCTAATTGATGTCACCTGTTAAATTCACCAATCAGTGTAGATGAAGGGGAGGAGACAGTTAAAAAAAATATTTTTAAGCCTTGAGACAATTGAGACGTTTATTCATTTAGAGGGTGAATGGGCAGGACAGGTGCCAGGCGCACCGGTTTGTGTCAAGAACTTCAACGCTGGCGTTTCTTTTTCACTGAACATTTTCCTGTGTGTATCAAGAATGGTCCACCCAAAGGACATCCAGCCAACTTGACAAAACTGTGGGAAGCATTGGAGTCAAAATGGGCCAACATCCCTGTGGAATGCTAGAGTCCATGCCCCGACAAATTGAGACTGTTCTGAGGGAAAGGGGGGGGGGTTGCAACTTAATATTAGGAAGGTGTTGCTAAAGTTTGGTATACTCAGTGTAGATGACCGCAGGTACCTTGGCTTTGCCCAGGTTGGCAGTTTTGTCTCTCATCTCGGAGCATTGTTTGTCTCTTGGGTCCAGGCTCTCCTCAACACGCTCCACCCAGCCCACAAACTGACACACGTCCTCCTGGTAGCTGGTCCACTGGGAGAGGGCTCCCTCCAACTGGCTGTGAGGGAATACAGTGTAGTACACATAAATATATCACACAGTTAGCTGATCGCAACTAAAGGCACTTGTACACTGTCTCAACATTGACCAACATTCTTAAGTTGGCAGTTGTGTTCAGAATGTTCACAGTAAAAACAAATATTCAATTTGATCAGATGTTATCATAACCCAGTAAGTATTCTACTAAGGCATTCTAATCTTTCAGGACATTAAAAAGAGAAGCTAACCTTTTGCATTGGATGGAGGCGGAAAGCAGGGTATCCCAGGAGTCTTTGAGGTCCTGGATGTTCTTGCAGACTACTGGTACACCCTCTACTGATGTATTCCTCTGGACAGACTCTCCCCTTGTGACCAGCATCTTCAGCTGGATCTCCTTCTCCTGACGTGCTGTCAGCAACGCCTGAGACACATCAAGGGTCAATACATGTATTACAAAATGAGTTCAGACATCTGGAAGGCAGGAGCAATGCTAACTTAGCTACCCATAACATACTGGAGATTTAAAACAACTTTTACTCTATAATCCAAGTCCAAGTTTAGTTTAGTTGATTGTATTTAATTTTAGCTAATAAAAAGTTAGCTTAGTTTAGTTAGCTTTACTTAGTTTAGTTTAGCTTAGCTAAGTTTATCTTAGCTTGACGTAGGTCAGAGGTGGTTTGACTGTACCTCCAGCTTGATCATCCTGCTGTCCAGGACATTTTTGTCTGCTGTGGGAGTGCGGTAGGTCTGCAGCATGTGGCTGGTGTCGGCCACCCAGTTCTGCAGCTCTTTCAGCCCCTGGGAGAACAGCTGGTGCTCATTGACGATACGGTCGATACGGGAAGCCTTCTCCTGTAGAACCACAAAGCATAGCACATGTCATAGGTCAGTCTCTGTGTGTTCATTCGTTTGCACACTCATAACAAATTCAACTCAAAGTGAACCTGGGGTTTGTGTATACAAATGCCATAGGGGTCAAATTCAGTATGGAATAAAAGAAGAGCAGCAGTAATTAAGTTTACATTCTTGGTTACAGTATTTCATTTTTCAGCTATAAGATTGGAAATTCATTGACTATATACATCATTTTAACCGGAGAGGTGACTCAAACCTCAGTCTAGTTCCTCCTGCCTGCCCTCTTGCAGGTGGACAGGCGGGCAGGCAGGTGTTAGTTACCTTGGTCAGGTTGGTTAGAGCTAAGTACTGAGCGGAGAGCTGCGAGACATGGTGGACAAAGCTCTTTCTGGCCGCATGTCCATCCCACAGTAGCTGGGCCTTCTCTCTGAGCCTTATCAGCTGAACCTCTTGAGAGGCCAACTCCTCGAGCACAGACTGCAAGGGCACAAGCAGGTTATCACAGAGACAGAAGCATGCAAGCCAACACACAGAGACAGTTAGCCACGTTAACATAAACACTTACAGACCAGGGTTGTCATGACATGGAAGAAAAAGCAGACTGGGTCAATGTTATGAACATGAAATACTGACATGGCAATCAAAAGAAGGTTAATAAACACAACAGACAAAGATGTTTGAAGCTTTTGAAAACATTGAACAGGGCTGTTAAGTGTCAACTCTTTAAACAGTTATTATTTACGCCGCATTGAACACACATGCAGCAGAAGCATTTGAAAATAGATCGGATAGATAGCAGGGCAGAAATGAGCAGTGAACAGTTATGTTAAGCTTTGACAGTGCGATGAAGGAACTCCATCACTGATTCACAGTGACTGAGCTGAAATGGTGAGCTTCTATAACGGCCATGCTGGTGCCTGGCAGGGCATGGTGATTGGTGGGATGATGGGACAGTTATGAGGATAGCTCTTCGTGATTTGACAGGCTGAAAGCCATGTATACCTGCAGCTTGTGCAACTCCTGCTTTTTGGCAGTGAGGTCATGGAGTCGTGTGCTGCTCTCCTGTACAGCAACCTCTGTCCCGTTCAGCCACTCCTGAAGAGGCTCCACACTCGCCTCAAAGTCCTTCATCTGAGACTGGAGGTTCTGAAATAGGAGTGAAACACACGCACCCTCTGATACACAATTCAAAACAGGTTTGAGCATTACACAAATTGCTAAAATTGCAAAATGCTTGCTCTCGAGACACAGTAAAGTACAATGAGTGTGAATTTGTATTTTATTTTCTACAAACTGAATAGATGACATATTCTCACCACTTAAAGGATTCACATGCTGTACTTTACATCAATTGATTACCTGTAGGGCAGTCTCCCTCTGGTGCAAGTTGGACATCAGAGTCTTCCAGTCTTCTCTGGCACTGCTCATTTTGGCCCGGACAGCATCTACTCTGTCCTTGGCAGCGATACTGACCACCAGCTCACCACTAAGCACCACAGCATTTAGTTTGGAGTGGCCCTGCTCCCTGTCACTCAGGAACTCCTTGGGGGTGGAGACAGAATGGCCAAGAGATAAGATGCATTCTTTAAAAAATAATGTCCAATTCAATCAAATGTGCTTGCAAGGCCAAATGTGTTTAAGGACAAAAGGTTTCCTGGACAGATTAGAAGCGCTTTAATAGAGAACTTCCATTGAAGAACTCATGGAGGTCATCCATTGAACCTGATGGACTAGGCTTGATTTGTGTCCAGGGAAACTGGGCCTTAACGTACCTGTATCTTCTGCAGGCTGGAGGAGGCCTCACTGAGGTTCTGAGGCACATCAAAGCACTTGGCTGTGTTGATTTTGGCATTGACCAGCCACTGCTGGAACTCTCGGAAAGCGGCACGGAACTGCTGCTCCAGAAGCTTCTCTTTGTTTTGGCATTCTCTGGAGGCCTGCAGGCTCAGCCTAGGAGGGAGAAGAGAGGACAGATAATTGTATACAGCGCCTACAGGGCGGTATTCTGACTTGTATACAGCGCCTACAGGGCGGTATTCTGACTTGTATACAGCGCCTACAGGGCGGTATTCTGACTTGTATACAGGGCCTACAGGGCGGTATTCTGACTTGTATACAGCATCTACAGGACGGTATTCTGACTTGTATACAGCATCTACAGGGCGGTATTCTGACTTGTATACAGCGCCTACAGGACGGTATTCTGACATGTATACAGAGCCTACAGGGCGGTATTCTGACTTGTATACAGCACCTACAGGGCGGTATTCTGACTTGTATACAGAGCCTACAGGGCGGTATTCTGACTTGAGATCTGATTCTGCATACTTAACTTACATTTTGGCTCTCATTGACATCCGTAAACAAGTAAATTATTTACTTATCTCAACTTGGAATCGGGCCCATAGCGTATGTAATGGCTTTGCAACAGAACAGTATGTAATACACACTCCAAAAACGATTTAAACAAATGATTTGAATGTCAGGTATAGTAAGACCCCATCCATCATGCTGCTGAATGACTTACCTGTTGTACTCCTTGATATGGGAGGACACTCTCTCTGACTGAGTACCCAGGTCCTTGGAGAACCGACACAGACCGTTGAGCTGGAACTTCAGACTGTCTGACATGGGCTCCATTTTGACTAGACCTTCCAGAGTGTCCTGGGTGGCAAAGACACAATGAGAAGTTGCTTTAGAGGAGAGTAAATGGAGGATTGTGAATGTAGCCCAGAGGATATGGTGATTTTTGGAATTTCTAACTTCCTCTTTGAAAAGTCAACAGTCATCATAAGTATTACGGATCAGAGCAGCTCACAGATTACTGCACCTGTACATAGCCCACCTATAATTTAGCCCAAACAACTACCTCTTTCCCAACTGTATTTAATTTTAATTTATTTATTTATTTTGCTCCTTTGCACCCCATTATTTTTTATTTCTACTTTGCTCATTCTTCCATTGCTAAACTACCATTCCAGTATTTTACTTGCTATATTGTATTTACTTTGCCATCATGGCCTTTTTTGCCTTTACCTCCCTTCTCACCTCATTTGCTCACATTGTATATAGACTTGTTTATACTGCATTATTGACTGTATGTTTGTTTTTACTCCATGTGTAACTCTGTGTCGTTTTATCTGTCGAACTGCTTAGCTTTATCTTGGCCAGGTCGCAATTGTAAATGAGAACTTGTTCTCAACTTGCCTACCTGGTTAAATAAAGGTAAAATAAAAAAAAATAAAAAAAATCTAAGCCTTCCTTTAATGTTACATTTAGTTTTGGCATTGCAGCAATACTAAAAGGACCAGTGCAATCAAAGATGTGATTTTCCAGTGTCTTATATAGACTGAGTGTACAAAGTGATGTCACTTGTTAAATCCACTTGTCAGTGTATATGAAGGGGAGGAGACAGGTTAAAGAAGGATGTTTAAGCCTTGAGACATGGATTGAATTAAAAATGTATTAAATTGAGATTTTGTGTCATTGGCCTACACACAATATCACACAATGTCAAAGTGGAATTGTGTTTGTAGAATTTGTCTGTCTTGAGTATTCAACCCGTTTTTTATGGCAAGCCTAAATAAGTTCAGGAGTAAAAATGTGCTTTACGAGTCACAATAAGTTGCATGGACTCACTCTGTTTGCAATAATAGTGTTTAACATTATTTTTGTAGGACTACCTCATCTCTGTTCCCCACACATACAATTATCTGTAAAGGTCCCTCAGTCAAGCAGTGAATTTCAAGCACAGATTCAACCACAAAGACCAGGGAGGTTTTCCAATGCCTCGCAAAGAAGGGCACCTTTTGGTAGATGGGTAAAAATGTAAAAAGCAGACGTTGAATATCCCTTTGAGCATAGTGAAGTTATTAATTACACTTTGGATAGTGTATCAATACATGCAGTCACTACAGAGATACAAGTGTCCTTACGAACAGTTGCAGGAGAGGAAGAAAACCACTCAGGGATTTTACCATGAGGCCAATGGTGACTTAAAAAAAGTTACAGTTTAATGGCTTTGATAGGAGAAAACTGAGAATGGATCAACAACATTGCAGTTACTCCACAATACTAACCTAAATGATAGAATGAAAAGAAGGAAGCATGTACAGAATAAAAATATCAAACACAAATTAATCCTGTTTGCTACAAGGCACTAAAGTAGAACTGCAAAAGATATGGCAAACAAATTAACTTTATGTCCTGAATACAAAGCGTTATGTTTGGGGCAAATCCAACTCAACACATCACTGAGTACCACTCTTCATATTTTCAAGCATGGTGGTGGCTACATCATGTTATGAGTATGCTTGTCAACAGCCAGGACTTTTTTATGATAAAAAAATGGAATAGAGCTAAGCACACCAAAATCCTAGAGGAAAACCTGTTTCACTCTGCTTTCCAATAGACACCGGTAGACAAATTCAACTTTCAGCAGAACATTAACCTAAAACACAAGGCCAAATATACAATGGAGTTGCTTACCAATACAACTTTGAATGTTCCTGAGTGGCCAAGTTACAATTTTGTCTTAAATCGGCTTGAAAATCTATGGCAAGACATGAAAATGGCTGTCTAGCAATGATCAACAACCAACTTGAGAGAGCTTGAAGAATTTGCAAATCATGTGCATATCTTGAACAATCCAGGTGTGCAAAGCTCATAAGCCCCGTTTTAATTGGCACTTAGAAGTCAACCTAGGTTGCCTAGCTCGAATTGCATTTCCACTTCCTCCAGAAATGAGAAATGATGGGCTGACTGTTCTCAAAAAATGTTTATTTGTGTGAAAATGAATGAAGGATCCGGTGGTAATTGTGACATGTCTAACTACTGCAGTATTGCTTCTCCATGTGCTAGCTAACAGCAACAGACGAGCCCAGACGAGCTAGCTAAACATGGTGCCAGCTTCCAGCAGTGATCAACTGGTTGAAGCATATTAAGTGCTTCACTAGCCAGAATTCTAATCGAGCTGGCACCAGTTGTGAAACTGGGCTGTGCTGGCCCGGGATTCCCTCGACCCAGCTCCAATTTGAGAATTCCATTTGAGCCAGATAGAATTTGTCCCTAATTTTAAGTGCCAGTGGAAATGGGGTTTTAGAGACTTACCCAGAAAGACTCACAGCTGTAATCGCTGCTAAAGGTGATTCTAACACGTATTGATTCAGGGGTGTCAATAATTATGTAAATGATCTATTTCTGTAGTTAACTTTCAATAAATTTGCTAATATTTCTGAAAACATGTTTTCACATTGTCATTATGGGGTATTGTGTGTAGATGTGCGAGAGCAAAAAATCTATTGAATCCATTTTGAATTCAGGCTATAACACAACAACATGTGGAATAAGTCAAGGGGTATGAATAGTTTATTAAGGCACTGTAGCTCCACCCACTGCCCAGATTGGATCCCTCGCAGGATGGATCCGTATGATTTCATACTGAGGTAAAAAGGCTGCATTGAGCCTTTAAACAGTATTTTTAAGAACACCTACAAATAAGCCTTACCTTTGCAATCTGCCAGCCCTGCACAGCCTCCTCCCTACTGTTTTTCCCCTCTGCATGAGAGAGCCTGTGTCTCCACTCCTGTAGCTGACTGCTAAACTCCTGCAGGTCCACCTCCAGCTGAGCAGCCAAGCAGTTAAACTCCTGTTCGGAGCTGGCGAGTTGGGAGAGAGCAGTCTCCAGGCCTGCCCTGTTCTGCAGTGCCCCGCGTTCCCACTGCTCCCAGGCAGACAGCAGGGCTGCCTCCTCCCTCTCCACTGCCTCGAAGCCCGCAGAGCCAGTGTGGTCCCTCGTTGCAGCCCCACAATGCTGCACCCGGCTCAGACGCTCTCGGCCACGCTGCCTGGAGTCTATCAGCTCCTGAAGTTGAACATGGAACATGGAACAATGAAACAGGAAACATTCAACTGTTACTGTTACTGCCAACTACGTCAACTGTTGTTAGCTACTGCAACTGACTACGACTGTTATTAGCTAACTGACTATTCTCCATTTGTCACTCTGATGTCCTATAGAGGCTAAACGCAGACTAAGAGAGAGACACATTTCTTTATGTGAGGGTAACATGTATTTAGGATCCTGTGTGCCTCAAATATTGTGAGTTATCTTCTTATTTTCTCATCTATAATGATTACTTTTAAAATGTAGCATTGGACTAAACTACACTGCACAAAAAAATAAAGGGAACACTTAAACAACACAATGTAACTCCAAGTCAATCACACTTCTGTGAAATCAAACTGTCCACTTAGGAAGCAACACTGATTGACAATAAATTTCACATGCTGTTGTGCAAATGGAATAGACAACAGGTGGAAATTATAGGCAATTAGCAAGACACCCCCAATAAAGGAGTGGTTCTGCAGGTGGTGACCACAGACCACTTCTCAGTTCCTATGCTTCCTGGCTAATGTTTTGGTCACTTTTGAATGCTGGCGATGCTTTCACTCTAGTGGTAGCATGAGACGGAGTCTACAACCCACACAAGTGGCTCAGGTAGTGCAGCTCATCCAGGATTGTACATCAATGCGAGCTGTGGCAAGAAGGTTTGCTGTGTCTGTCAGCGTAGTGTCCAGAGCACGGAGGTGCTACCAGGAGACAGGCCAGTACATCAGGAGACGTGGAGGAGGCCGTAGGAGGGCAATAACCCAGCAGCAGGACCGCTACCTCCGCCTTTGTGCAAGGAGGAGCAGGAGGAGCACTGTAGGAGCCCTGCAAAATGACCTCCAGCAGGCCACAAATGTGCATGTGTCTGCTCAAATGGTCAGAAACAGACTCCATGAGGGTGGTATGAGGGCCCAACGTCCACAGGTGGGGGTTGAGCTTACAGCCCAACACCGTGCAGGACGTTTGGCATTTTCCAGAGAACACCAAGATTGGCAAATTCGCCACTGGCGCCCTGTGCTCTTCACAGATGAAAACAGGTTCACACTGAGCACATGTGACAGACGTGACAGTCTGGAGACGCCATGGAGAACGTTCTGCAGCCTGCAACATCCTCCAGCATGACCGGTTTGACGGTGGGTCAGTCATGGTGTGGGGTGGCATTTCTTTGGGGGGCCGCACAGCCCTCCATGTGCTCGCCAGAGGTAGCCTGACTGCCATTAGGTACCGAGCTGAGATCCTCAGACCCCTTGTGAGACCATATGCTGGTGCGGTTGGACCTGGGTTCCTCCTAATGCAAGTCAATGCTAGACCTCATGTGGCTGGAGTGTGAATTTTGAGTGTGAATCCAAATCCAGACCTCCATGGGTTGATCAATTTGATTTCCATTGATAATTTTTGTGTGATTTTGTTGTCAGCACATTCAACTATGTAAAGAAAAAAGTATTTATTAAGAATATTTCATTCATTCAGATCTAGGATGTGTTATTTTAGTGTTCCCTTAATTTTTTTGAGCAGTGTATAATAAGCTTCCCTATGATGTGTCAACAAGGGGGTGATGGACATTGAGATACTGTAAGTGATGCTTGAACATCCTCACCTGGACTTTGGCAAGTTTCCTGTTTACAGAGGTGGAGTCTCCTGACAGGTCAGACCAGCGCTGGAGCTCCTCCTTGGCAGAAGCCAGCCAATCATTGAAGTCCCTCACAGCTTCCAGGTAGTGCTCATGCTCTGTCACTCTGTTCTCCATGGCCTGAACCTTACCCTGGGGGATGGACAGCATATAGAGACTGGGTTAGGCTGTTTGCCCATAGAGTACACTGTGAACCAGGACTGTTAGGATATTTTCTAGATGCATTAACAAAGTCTGTTTCAACAACCAAACTAGATGGATTACGGCTAATAACACAAAAAGAAAATGGTTTCTACCATTATCGTCAGACTTAATGTTCTTATACAAAGGAGAGATGTATGTACTTAACTGCCATCCTCTAGGAGCAGGGCTTGATTACCTTGACGACAGCGGTAATGTCAGCGAAGTGTGCATTGAGTTCCATTCTCTGCTCTGGTCCAAAGGCCTGGTCACCTGTCTTCTCATGCAGCTCTGCAGCCGTCTCTGTCAGCCTGGCCAGTGGTGCTGCGTGGGCCTCCACGTCAGCCTGGAGGGCTCTGAGACGCTCCAGGAGATAGGCCTTCTCCTTCAGGCCTGGCTGCTGGTCCAGGGCCAGACCCACCTACATTTACATATATCGTTAAATTACTAATACATTTTAGCAATCAAGCGAATGTTCTTATTCAGAGTGACTTACAATCAGTGCATTCAAATAGGGAAGGTAAAACCACCATATATCACAATCAATCAAGTGAAACCTTCAAAATAGCCCATACATACTAAATCAGTGGTAGTAAGAAAAGACTAGTGCGTTCAGCCGAATCTCACCTCCTGCTCCACAGACTCCATCCACTGCTGCAGCTGCCCCTTACTATCCTGGTGGTTACTCCACTGGGCTACCGTCCATTCCAGACGACTGAGGGAGGATACACACATGTAGAGATTAAACATAAACAGAGGTGATAGATAGATAGATAGATAGATAGATAGATAGATAGATAGATAGATAGATAGGAAATACAACAGTGTACAGTACCTGTGACAACTCATGGAGGTCATGAGCATGCTGGCCCAGGCGTCCTTCAGGTTCTGTAACTGGGAGGAGATGGCCTCCTGTCCCTCCACACTGTGGTGCTTCAGAACCTGCTCGCCCTTCCCTACCGCCATGTTCAGCTTCACCTCGCCCTCGCCTTTCATCAGCAGGATGTCCTGGAACACACGAAGGAAGTGTCAAAACATATCCAATCCAACTTTATTTTAGTTTAGTTGAAGACCTGTTCATCAACCATGGATAACATTGCTCATTGAAATATTGACCTTCAATGGCCCAAGCTATCATATTGCTAAAGACCAAAGTAAGGTGTTTATTTTAGGGCCAATCTGAAATGGCACCCTATTCCCTATATAGGGCATTACTTTTGTGCAGAGTCAATTAGGGTCATTTTGTCTGACCTGTACCAGAAATGTTATTTTCCAGTTGATATGCCTTTCCAACCCTGCACCAAATACTTTTATTCAAGGACTATTGAGTTGAGCACGCCAATTCTTGATTCTACTAACCTGTACCAGTCCCAGTCTCTTCTCTAGCGTCACCTTGTTCCCCAGCGTACTATTGAGGGTCCCCAGTCGTTCCTTCATCCCGTTTAGCCAGGACCAGGTGCTCTGCAGGGTCTCCTTAAATGCTTCCTGTTCCTGTAGGTTTACCTGGCAGCACCTCAGCCTCTCCCTCACCCTCCGCAGCAGAGCCTGGTGCTGAGACTGCAGCCCTACAGCCGCCCGCGTCTCGCCACCGTCGCCCCGTCCACCTTCATTCAAGACCTGTGACTCCTGACACAGTCGCTCGAAAGAGTCCCTCTCTTTGAGCACTTCCTGGTGGTATTCCTCCACCCCCTCCAGTGTTGCCTTCTCAAGACCCCTGTGTTTCTCCTCAGGCAGCTCTGAGGTCACCCTCTGCTCCATGTGTTCCAGCCACTGCCTCAGCCTCTTCAGACGCCCCTCAAACCTGACAGACAGAGATATTATATCACCATGTCACAGTCAGGGACTCACATCTATGACTGTATTCCTGAGGCCCACTCCTGGGCTTCAAGGGTGCGTCTCAATATTATAAAGCTCAAAATTCAAAATTCTCTTAGTCCCCCCCCCCCCCCCCCATCTGTACTGATGTGAAAGAGCAACACCTGGATAGGCCTGGATAAATTAAGATGAAAGAAAGGAGAGGAGGAGACAAAGTCTCTTTATATTATTGAGACCCATCCCAAGTATATTTTACCCATTGAGTTGTGCAGTGCTGTCCTCCAGGGCCTGCTGGTTGAGTCTACACTGCTCAACATAGCAGTCCCAGTCGTGCTGGATGGAGGAGATGTGCTGCTGCACCTGGTCAGCACTGGCCTTAGGGAGGTGGAGCAGGAGCTTCTCCCCTTCCTCACACACCTGAGTCAGACGTACCTCCCCGTCCTCCACACGCTCCAGCGCCCCCTAAAGGATAGGAGGTAACATGTCAAGGGAAACACTTGAACAAGATTAAATCTAATCCTGGACAAAAAAGAAGATTCAAGGGAAAATGTTAATTAAATCGTTTTTAGTCAAGGCCTTAATCTGCGTCAAAGAAACCGACCCTAAGCGATTGAGGATTAATAGTATATTTGAGGGTTATGGTTTCTATGGGTTCTATGCTATGTTCGGACTGTACCTTTAGCTTCTGGAGTTTACGCTCCACGATGCTAGTGTCTCCTGATTGGTCAGAGCACTCCTTCACGACCTCCCTCTGCCCAGACAGCCAGCTATGGAACTCCCGAACCAGTTCTACAGAAAAGAGAGAGAGATATCATCATCATCATCATCATCATCATCATCATCATCACCATCATCATCTTATTCATTATATTGTCATTGTCATGGTCCCAGAGTAGTTTTGAATAGACTAGACTACTCCGGGAGTAGTCTAGTTAGACTACAAATAAAGAATAGAACAGAACAGAATAAAAGAGAATAGAATAGTGTACTGATTGGTTGACAGCCGTCGTATACCACGGGTATGACAAAACATTTATTTTTACTGCTCTAATTACGTAACCAGTTTATAATAGCAATAAGGCACCTGTGTGTTTTGTGATATATGGCCAATATACCACGGCTAAGGGCTGTGACCAGGCACTTTGCGTTGCGTCGTGCGTAAGAACAGCCCTTAGCCGTGGTATATTGGCCATATACCACACCTCTTAATTATAACCCCTCTTAGGAACCAGCCATCCTCACCGTTGAAGTGTTTTTGCAGGCCGTGTTGGAGTGAGGCCAGGGTCCTAGAGGAAAGCTGGTTGACAGACTCATAGCCCTTGATAAGGTCAGTGAGTGCACTACCCAGCCCAGCCAGCTCCTCAGAAGGGTACTTCCGACACAGAGTGTTTAGGCTCTCCCTGGTGGAATCTATGCTGCCTTGCTGGTTCTGAAGGTCCTTCTGGAGCTCCTGTTATGCAATTTACATACATACGAATTTAACACATACAACAATAATAATATAAAGAATAACAAGTGTGAGCTCTCAGAACAAGAACTTAGTATAGTCGGGAAGAGGAAAAAGGCCTTGTTCAGGAAAGAGTGAGGTGGAAAGCGATGGTGGATGCCCTATGCTCCCAAGGGGGCCAAGAGGACTAAGTCAAGTAAAATCTCAGGTAAAACCTGTTTCAATTCAATGTCTACCTACCTTGACTCTGCAGATGTCCTCTAGGTCAGAGCCAATCGGTGAGCTCATCAGGGACTGCTCTATGCTCTTCAGCCAATCAGACATTTGGGTAATGTAGTCCTCTAACTGCTTCCTCTGGGAGCTGAAGTCCCTGAGGTTTCCCTTGGCCTGCTCATATAGCTTCTGCACCTGGCTCAGCTTTTTCCTCAGGTCCGCCTCCAGCACCTGAAATAAACACACAGAATATTGATTAGCTCCTGCTGAAGTTGTATGGGGCAAACCAACAGAGGATGAGTTTACCTAAATGTTTTAGCACTATTGTTCATCCATTGCCTACCAATGGATTTAAAATGATCCTAGGGAAACTCACATTGTGTCAGTTAGTTAAAAAGTTGCCCTGAACTTATAGAACTTCAAAGAAGAATTTCCAAAACTATAGATGTCTGAAGTTTGGGCTTCAAACCAATCATGTGCTGTACCTGTAGTTTGGCGGGAGTGTCCTGGCTACAGTTGAGTTGCTTCAGTTCTGACACTTTCCCTTGCAGGGTCACAAGCTGGTGCTCTTTCTTCCCCATCTCCAACTGGATAGAGAGAGAGTGTAGGCAAAGAGAGACTAGATTTTCTAGTTTAATACAGAGATTGAACACTTGGGATTTGGCAGCTGCAGGACTGGAACGTCTGAAATTCAGTCCAACTAATTGAACTCAGCAGGTAACAGACCCTGTTTAAGTTCTTCTACTGTTTCCCTTTAATTACAGTAGTAAGGAATATCTTATTTCTGTGAATGTGTGACTCTATCCATGTATCCTACCTGTAACGCAGAGAGTCTGGTCTCCATTCTCTGACTACCAATCAGGTTATTCAGGCTTTCACTGAGTTCCATCATTGAGCTGTTGGTCCAGCCCTCGATCTCCTCACTGATCTGCTGCACGTCATCCGACAACGCCAGGCTCTGGCTCAGATGCTCAATGTTGTTTTCAATCCTCTCAGACACCTGGAATGTAAAGGGACTAAATCAACCTCTTTAAAATCACAAAAATGTGCGGACAAAATAAATCACGGGAGAACAAGATTGGTAATAACAGAGATGGACAAACTAAAATACTCATAGATGGGAAACTGTCCCAAAACAGAGAGCAGCGGATGACCTATGCTCCTCACAGAGTAAAAGGGCTGGTTTCCCAGGCCCAGATGAGGCCTTCTCCTGGACAAAAAAGCATGCTTAAGGGAAAGTGCTTTTTAGTCGAGGACTAGGCTTCCGGGAAACTGTCTCAAAGGGTTTAAGTCAAGTCAAGGATCCCTATAAGCTGTTGCTCCTGCAGCAGCTACTCTTTCTGGGGTCAATTCTTCCTGATGACCTATGGTCCTTACAGTCAGAGTAAAAGGGTCAAGTCTTTTGGACTCCAAAAGGCACTATCACTATTGTACCTCTTGTTTTTTATTCAATTGTGTGTGTCCCTATTGTCCATGTAGACTTACCTCGAGCCACTGGTCTACTAGAGTCTGCATGTCTGTCGTCATCAGCTGAGCCTCACAGTCTGGGATCTTCTTCAGATCACACAGCAGAAGTTTTCCTTTACTGGAGAACTGGTCCAGCTCACGCTGCTTGGCCAACATCTCTGCCTTCACTGATTCATGCTGTATCAGTACAGGTGAGAAAACAGTGAATACTTTTATTTTGAAGTTTTTTTATTTAACTAGGCAAGTCAGTTAAGAACAAATTCTTATTTTCAATGACCTAGGAACAGTGGGTTAACTGCCTGTTCAGGGGCAGAGCAACAGATTTCTACCTTGTCAGCTTGGGGGTTTGAACTTGCAACCTCCCAGTTACTAGTCCAACGCTATAACCACTAGGCTACCCTGCCGCCCCAGTTCAATGTATAATCATAGTAGCAATAATAAGATAATAGCTATTAACTGTGTACTAATGTAAACTTTTTGCATCAAAGTTGTATACAGGTTTATACGAGAACTGAGATGAATGTCATTATCCTAACCTTAGCCAGCGATTTTTTTGTCTCCTCGTGGTCTTTCAGAGCCGAGCCGATGTCAGCCTCAGTGTTCTCCATGGTGGCGGCTATGGATGTCCTCAGGTTATGGTATTCTCTCATCAGCTCCACCAGAACACTGCATTGCTCCTGCCTGACAACACACATCTCTTCAATTGACTAAATTGTGGGGTGAAATTGTGCTTCTGGATTTGAATTGTTAAAGTGTTCATATACTCTCTTGCATGAGCTACAGTACGTTAGATCAAATAAAATGGTATTGGTCGTGTACACAGTTTAGCAGGTGTTATAGCTGTGCAGCGAAATGCTTATGTTACTAGCTGCTAACAATGCTGTCAAATGTCAAACAATTCAATGTAAAAAATGAATAAATAAATTCAAGAATGGCGGGATGAATCCAAAACAACCCAAATAGCACTGTAAGCAGTATAAAAATGCAATCTATACATACGTACACAAGAAATACTAAGGATGATGTGTACAGCAGTAGATATAGCACAGTCAGCTATGTCAAGAATCCAGTATATAAATAAATATCTACACAGTTTGCTGCTATTTACATGCAACTATACAAGATCATTTGGTCTTCAACATTTGATGCTGAAGACAGAACCCTACCTGTCAGTTATGAGTCTCTTGGTATCCTCCCAGGTGGTTTCCAAGAGGCTGATCTCCCTGAGAACCTCCCCGGCCAGCTCTGCATCTCTCTGGGCTAGTTGCTGACCCTTGTCCCTGAGCCACTGCTCCTCGTGTTCTTGAGACTGGAGCTCATCCTCCAGCTGGTTAAAGAACCGCAGCCTGGACACCAAAGAAGAAAAGACTGTGTTACAGCCAGCTATTCACAATTCATCCAGAGATAATGTGAAAATTGAACTCATGATTGAAACCACCAAGCACACTGGCCAGAATCCTAGCTACCTCTGCTGCAGGGCGAGTGGGCTGGGTTCTCGCAGGCTCTGGTGGTCCGCCTTCTCCTTGATGTCCTCCACGTTTTTCAACAGCTGTTCCTTCCTCTGTCTGAAGGAGCTCCATAGCGCTCCCAGGGCCTCTGCCTCGCTCTGCTTGGTCCCAAGCAGATTCCTCACTGTGTCCAGCTCGCCGCTGAGACCATCAGCAAGCACCCGGCACGACGTCCGGGACCCAGACCCATCCACACCGCTCACCATGTGGAGGTGGCCTTCAATCAAATCAAATCAAATTGTATTTGTAAAGCACATTTCGAGGCAAGGTAGTAACACAATGTGCTTCAGAGGAAAACATACATATAATAAACAATAGATATGAAATAAACAATATAAATACCTTTACAGAGGCTGCTGTCCAGGCCGGCTGCCAGGATCTCCAGACTGCTGATGTCTGGGACGATGGCCTCCAGTTCTCTCTGTAGTTCCTCCACCCGACCATGGTCCCAGCTCCCTGAACTCTCCACCGTATTCCTCAAGCCTCGTAGTACCCCCACAGCCGCACCGTGGGTCTGTAAGAGAGGAGACATAACACAGATGTTTTTATTTTGGGCTCTGACATGTTAAGCAGATTTAACCACTTTTTAATGACTTTCCCAAAACTTTAACCGTAAACTTAACCCAGGTTTTGAAAATGGTTATGAAAATGGTAAGGATAATAGTTATGAAAATGGTTAGGATAATAGTTATGAAAATGGTTATGAAAATGGTTAGGATAATAGTTATGAAAATGGTTATGAAAATGGTTATGAAAATGATCCGGTTATGTTGTAGGTGTCATATGTGTCAAACTCATACAATGGGGGGCCAAGTGTCTGCAGGTATTCACTCATTACTTGTACTTGATTGATGAATTAAGATCACTAATCAGTAAAGAACTCCCTCAGCTGGTTCTCTAGGTCTTAAAAAAAGAAACCCGCCATGGAATGAGTTTGACACCTGTTGTAGGACCTTTTTCTTACCTCCAAGAAGGCCTCCAGCTTCCCCAGGCAGTCCAGCCGGAGCTCAGCCAGCTGCTGGACCTCCAGGTAGGGCTGTAGGCTGTTGACCTGTCTCCCCTGGAGGAGCTGAGCATCCTGGGGTTCACACGAGGCACACAGCCCCTCTGCCTGGAGCTCCAAGCTCTCCCTCACACCACTCTGCTTCTGAAGAGCCGCTAGTGTTTCCTACAGCAGACCATACAGGGTACAGAGGGTGACGAGCAGGAGCAAGAGGAGGAAGAGGAGGGGGATGAAGAGGAAGAAAAATACAAATGAATTTCTTGTAGTAGAACAGTCAGACAAAAAAACATGATTGACCAGTTGACCATGGTTCATACCTTGACTTGGGCCACAGCAGGCTGCAGGTCAGTGATGTTGACCAGGGAGGTTGAGTGGAGGGTGGAGAAGAGATTCTCAGACCACTGAGAGAACTTCAACAAGGACTGGTCAAACTGCTCCACCTGGAACAGCTGGCTCTGGAGCTCCTTGATTCTGTACAGTATACAAATAACAGGAAAATCACATACAATGAGTGCCATGAAAAAGTATTTGCCCCCTTTACAAAAAGTTATGCTTTTAAATCATCTGTCCAAACACATCTTTCCAAGAATCTTGATGATCATCCAAGTGCTTCCAGGTGCTTTTTGGCAAACTTGAGTCACGTTTTTGGACGAGATGGGTCCCATTATGCCTGGTGAAAACCAAACATTGCATTCTACAGTAAGAACATCATAACAACGGTCAAGTATGGTTGTGGTAGTGTGATGGTTTGTGGATGTTTTGCTGCCTCAGGACCTGGACGACTTGCCTTAATAGAGGGAACCATGAATTCTGCTCTGTATCGGAGAATTCTACAGGAGAATGTCAGGCCATCTGTCTGTGAGCGGAAGCTGAAGTGCATCTGGGACATGCAGCAAGACAATGATCCAAACACACAGTCAAATCTACATGACAGTGGCTAAAAAGCAACCAATTTGAAGTTTTGGAATGGCCTATTCAAAGTCTAGACCTAATCCCGATTGAGATGTTGTGGCAGGACTTGAAAGGAGCAGTTCATGCTTGAAAACTCACAAATCCCGCTGAGTTAAAGCTGTTCTGGATGCAAGAGTGGGCCAAAATTCCTCAACAGCGATGCGAGAGACTGATCAACAACTACAGGAAGTATTTGGTTGCAGTCATTGCAGCTGAAGGTGTCACAACCACTTATTTAGTGTAATAGGGCACATGCTTTTTCACACGGGAGAATTGGGTGTTGCATAACTTTGTTAATTAAATTAATAAAATAAGTAACTATTTTTTTTTTTTTTTGTAAACTCAGGTTCCCTTTATCTAATATTAGGTTTTGGTTAAAGATCTGATGACATTCAGTATTGAAAATATGCAAACATAGAGAAAATCTGAAAGGGCTCCAATACTTTTTCACACCACTGTACCTCTACAATGCTGTGTGCTGTCAGTACCAGTAAGACGTAATTAAGTTGGAAATGTGATGTGACCAAAACAACTTGATTTGGAAGATGTACAGGATCCATTTGCCAACAATGAGGGTCAGACTGGAATGAGGTATGTGAGCTCTGGTCAACAGCAGTGCACTACATAGTATAGTCATGTTGGAAGCAGCCTGACTGAATCAATGCGTTACTGCTGAACCGTGTGACACACACACCATCTTCTGACTGACCTGTGAGGGATGAGTTCATTCTGGGAGTTCCATCTCTTCTTCAGCTGCTCCAGGTCATCACTGAGCTGCCTTGCCTTCTCCTCTGGGGCGGTGGGGTACAGGGATGTCCCTGAGGCCACCAGGCCAGCATGGAGGGGCTCCAGCGACACCACCTCAGACTGCAAGTTCTACAGAAGATAAGCTTTTGTTGAGCATCTATGCCAGCAAGCCTTGATAAAAACACTTTCAATGGAGAATCTTCAGGCTTAATCTATGTCTCGGAAACTGTCCCTAAATGCATATGGAAGCTCTGCAGGATCAGTCCAGGAACATGGATTGAAAATTGAAGAATTTACTGTACCTGCAGGTCCTGCAGCTCACTCTCCAGCTTGGTTTTATCTGCAGGCAGGCAATGGCTCTCAGGTTTGGATGTAGACTCACATCTCTCCAAGCAGGATACAAAGCTAGAACGATCCTTCTCATACCTGAAACAAAGTATCCAAGTTTAAGAACAAGACGGGCACTTCAAAAACAAATGTTTTACATCAATATTTCACAGCTGAAGGGCCGGTTTCCCGGATCCACATTAAGCCTTGACTAAAAATAACTTTAGATCAAGGTTCTTTAGATGCTTTAGTCCAGCACTAGGCATAATGTATGCCCAGGAAACCAGACCAAAATGTCTCCCTCCAGCCTAGCCTTCCTACTTTTGCCATAGAGACAGCACTTTCTCCAGTGTGTTCTGTTTTTCTTTGGCCTGCCCTAGACTCTGGTCATAGCTGGTCTGTAGAGCTGCCACGGCCCTCTCAGCCTGCTCCCTGTCTCTGAGTCTACGTGCCCCAGCAGACAGGGGCAACAAGGCTGCCTTCAGGCTCTCCAAGCTCTGGGACACATCCTAGGGGGATAAATCACAGAATTAAATACATTTGACTAATACAACACTATATACAAGATTACCCAAACCCAGTAATGGAATCAGATTACTTTTGGATTACTTTCGCTTTAAGAGGCATTAGAAGAAGACTACAAGGATCCATGAACACATTTGATTTGGAGTTGGACTTGTGGTCAGACTTGCTCAGGTGGTACAAACTTAAACTTGCGCCTTTTTCAATTATAAATTGAATGTCATTGAGAAAACAGAATGGTGTCATATTGCATTTTTCACAAACATCTTTGCTGAATTTAAAAGCAATCCAAGAAGCAATCAACTCATTTTTCTAAATTATATGTAATCTGATTACAATAGTTTTGCTGATAATGTAACTGATTACAGTTACAGGTTTTTTTTGTAATCAGATTACATGTAACCAATAACATGTAACCAGTAACTCCCCAACCCTGACTATTTATTATGTACTATATAGCTCTATAAAGACAACAGTATTGAAAAAACAGCAAGACAATATGGTCAATAAAATGTCAGAACCTCATTCGTGATAACGTGCCATGGAGACATTGTAAATGTACAACCTTAAAGTTTAAAATGTGTATCTCCAAGAACAGGAAACAGTAGAAGGAACCCATTGTGGCCTTATGTCTGACATGAAATTAGGAAAATGAAGTAGCCTAAGCAAGTCATTAAATAGTAGTAGTTGTCAATACATCGTAATGACGAAACCAGAGAGAAAGACATACCATGTGGTTCTGGAGACATTTGTAGGTCTCTGACGAGGAGGTACAGGAAGTGACAGGATGGTCCAGTTTCTTATGGAGATCACCAAGTGTTGTTTTGGCCTTCAAATAACATAATTCAGACAATCATTGATTTTGACATTCATCATTTCCTCTAACACTACTACGGGTTATTTTCATTGGTTCCAGTAGTGACGTATAGCTAGTGGTAATTCTACTCGTTCTCCCGAGGTTACTCGAGAATAAACCACTAACTGATGTATAGTTAGTGGTAATTCTACTCGTTCTCCCGAGGTTACTCGAGAATAAACCAGTCTTTATTTCAGTCGTACCTCTTCCAGGCTGGTGTTGAAGCGGTGCTGTGTGGAGGAGCTCTCCTGCAGCAGTCCTTCTAGCTGCTCCACACTCTCCCTGAGCTCCTCCCAGTATCTGCAGATGAAAAGATAACACTCAGCAACTTTTGGTAGCACAAAGCAAAATAGCCTTGCATAGATAAAACACATAGTAACTGGATTGTCCAGCACAAGACCTCAATATACAGTATTATGACTAACTTTAACATGCAGTATATAATGCAATTAATTATTAACCCTGCAAAAAAAGAAATGTAGTTAAAACCATCGGTAAATACATTCATTTACATTACATCAACATTTCTGTCATTTAGCAGATGCTTTTATCCAGAGAAATGTACATTTCTATTACATGTACATGTTTACAGTCAGGGCATTCAATTAAGGTAGGTAAAAACATCCACACGTCAGTACCTGCCGATCTGGGTGAGCCGAGCCTTGATACGGGCTGCCTCCCCAGAGGAGATGAACTGGGCCAGGGCCTGGGAGTGGGCCTCTAGCTGGGATAACACCTCTGCCTTGTCCCCCAGCTCCACACCCACGGCCTGGGAGGAGGGAGGAGGATAAAGATGGTTACCTAATACTGTTGTTTTTTTTGTCAGATCATTTTTGTAAGCAAGTTTTAATGGTTTAAAGGTTCAATGATTGAGTCATTCAAGTTATTAAGGTATGAGTGATCTGTTGGAATGAGCTACCTTGATTTGATCACTGATTTGAGTCAAAGATGGAAAATCTTGTAAATCATCAACATGTTGTGCATACTGTCTAGATGTTGTGCATACTGTCTAGATGTTGTGCATACTGTCTAGATGTTGTGCATACTGTCTAGATGTTGTGCATACTGTCTAGATGTTGTGCATACTGTCTAGATGTTGTGCATACTGTCTAGATGTTGTGCATACTGTCTAGATGTTGTGCATACTGTCTAGATGTTGTGCATACTGTCTAGATGTTGTGCATACTGTCTAGATGCTGTGCATACTGTCTAGATGTTGTGCATACTGTCTAGATGTTGTGCATACTGTCTAGATGTTGTGCATACTGTCTAGATGTTGTGCATACTGTCTAGATGTTGTGCATACTGTCTAGATGTTGTGCATACTGTCTAGATGTTGTGCATACTGTCTAGATGTTGTGCATACTGTATAGATGTTGTGCATACTGTATAGATGTTGTGCATACTGTCTAGATGTTGTGCATACTGTCTAGATGTTGTGCATACTGTCTAGATGTTGTGCATACTGTCTAGATGTTGTGCATACTGTCTAGATGTTGTGCATACTGTCTAGATGTTGTGCATACTGTCTAGATGTTGTGTATACTGTCTAGATGTTGTGCATACTGTCTAGATGTTGTGCATACTGTCTAGATGTTGTGCATACTGTCTAGATGTTGTGCATACTGTCTAGATGTTGTGCATACTGTCTAGATGTTGTGCATACTGTCTAGAGAAAATGTGGTAGAACATATAAAGGAAATGCAGAAGTGGCTGCCAGTACCTTTACTGTGTTGATCTGTTGTCCAAGTGGAGCAGCAGAACTCTTTAGAGCGTCCATTTCTTTCTCTTTGTCAGAGATCCATGAGGAGAAGGCCTCAAACTCTGTCCCAAACCGGGCCCACTGATTCTTCATCCCATCAAGAGCCTTGGTGCTAGAAAAGAGTGTGACTAATTGAGTTTATCACAAAACTGGGTAGCTAAACAACACAACAAAGAGTTCCGGGTCCATATTCATAAAGTGTCTGAGAGTAGAAGTGCTGATCTAGGAACAGGTCCTCCCTCTCCATGTAATGTTTTTCATTATGATCTAAAAGGCAAAACAGATCCTAGATCAACACTCCTAATCTGAGACGATTTATGAATAAAGGCTCAGATCAGATTCTCGACTAGGAGGAAGAGGAGGCAGCGGAGCAGGAGGAGGAGGAGGAGCAGGAGGAGAAGGAGGGAGAGAGGAGGTGTTGTATTTACTCTTCCTTGAGGCCAGCCTCCACTTTGTCCAGCTGTTCGCTGAGGGAGCGGGCTTGCTCCAGTAGCAAGGTGGTGTTCTTTGGGCCAAGCTGGATCTCTGCTGCTTTCCTCAACAGGGTGTTCACCATGCAGGCTTCTGCTTCACTCTGCTTTAAAAGCACCTGTTATGACAACGGAGAATGTGAGAGTCAGAATGTCACTGACACTTTGTGATATGACTAGGTTGAATTATTCTTGAAAGGTTTTAAAATCTTAATTTCACATCTCAATATCTAGCCTGAATATCAAACCTTGAAAGATAAAGACACGATAAGGAGCCTAAATCACCCAAATATACACTTGATGGGAGAATTGATCACTGATCACTGCACCTGTACATAGCTCATCTGTAAATAGGCCATCCAATCTACCTCATCCCCATACTATATTTATTTATCTTGCTCCTTTGCACCCCAGTATCTCAACTTGCACATTCATCCTCTGCACATCCTACCATTCTTGATTGCTATATTGTAATTACTTTGCCACCATGGCCTATATATTACCGTACCTCTCTTATCCTACCTCATTTGTACATGCTGTATATAGATATTTCTACTGTATTATTGATTGTATGTTTGTTTGTCCCATGTGTAACTCTGTGTTGTTGTATGTGTCGAACTGCTTTTCTTTATCTTGGCCAGGTCGCAGTTGCAAATGAGAACTTGTTCTCAACTTGCCTACCTGGTTAAATAAAGGTGTTCTCAACTTGCCTACCTGGTTAAATAAAGGTAAAATAAAAAATAAAATAAAAAAATTGCTATTGGCACCTTGATTTGTTGCTAGAACTTCCCAGATCAAGTTTTGCCGTTGCCATGACAACATCACAGCACCTATTTGCCTTGCTGTGGCAGAGCTGCTGTCCCCGACGTAATGTTTTCGGCCCCCTCTCCCGCCACACTCCCTCTCCCCTTAAGGTTCTCTGCCAGTGTGTGCACAGCTTCTCCCTCTCTTATTTGTGGCAGTGGGAAAAAAGTCACTAAATGCTATGAACCCCCCCCCCCCCCCCCCAGAGTCAAATCTCCCCAAAGGCAGCCTGAGAAGTAGTGGGATTGGGCGCAATAATTTTTCACCAATAAAGTCACCGGAGGGGTCTGAAAACTCACTATATAGAGACAAAGACGCTAAATTGCCAACACTGGATGGGATTCCGTGCTCCTAATCTGCATTGCTTGCTGTTTGGGGTTGTAGGCTGGGTTTCTGTACAGCACTTTGTGACATTGGCTGAGGTAAAAAGGGCTTTATAAATACATTTGATTGATTGATTGATTCCAACAGCCCTGCCAACTGTCAACTATCATTCAAAAGTGTCAACTGTCACACTAACATGTTCACTAAATTCACTTCTCACTCACCCTGGCCTGGTCCAGTTCAGTAGCCAGGCTTTCTGGGCTGCTAAAGTTCAGGTCTCTGTCCATGACAGAGAGCGCCCTGGTAACAAACTCCTGCACTGTCCTCTGCTGGCTGTCAAACTCCTGCCACGAAGACAGAGTCACCTGGGGACAAATGGGGACATTCAATACACAGATTAATACCATGACACCTGGGGACAAATGGGGACATTCAATACACAGATGAATACCATGACACCTGGGGACAAATGGGGACATTCAATACACAGATTAATACCATGACACCTGGGGACAAATGGGGACATTCAATACACAGATTAATACCATGACACCTGGGGACAAATGGGGACATTCAATACAAAGATGAATACCATGACACCTGGGATGGGGACATTCAATACACAGATTAATACCATGACACCTGGGGACAAATGGGGACATTCAATACACAGATTAATACCATGACACCTGGGGACAAATGGGGACATTCAATACACAGATGAATACCATGACACCTGGGATGGGGACATTCAATACACAGATTAATACCATGACACCTGGGGACAAATGGGGACATTCAATACACAGATTAATACCATGACACCTGGGGACAAATGGGGACATTCAATACACAGATTAATACCATGACACCTGGGGACAAATGGGGACATTCAATACACAGATGAATTCCATGACACCTGGGGACAAATGGGGACATTCAATACACAGATTAATACCATGACACCTGGGGACAAATGGGGACATTCAATACACAGATTAATACCATGACACCTGGGGACAAATGGGGACATTCAATACACAGATTAATACCATGACACCTGGGGACAAATGGGGACATTCAATACACAGATTAATACCATGACACCTGGGGACAAATGGGGACATTCAATACACAGATGAATTCCATGACACCTGGGGACAAATGGGGACATTCAATACACAGATAATACACAGAGGGACACATGGGGACATTCAGTACACAGATAATACACAGAGGGACACATGGGGACATTCAGTACACAGATAATACACAGAGGAACACATGGGGACATTCAGTACACAGACACTACACAGAGGAACACATGGGGACATTCAGTACACACACACTACACAGAGGAACACATGGGGACATTGAGTACACAGACAATACACAGTGGAACACATGGAGACATTCAGTACACAGACAATACACAGAGGAACACATGGAGACATTGATCAACACCTTGATATGTTCTGTACTGTTACATCTTCATCTTAGACAGGTCAGCTTTGTAACGCAGACTACTAAGACCACAACAAAAGGCAGCAGCTAATGGGGCGATTTCGGTGACACATATTAAGCCTAGTCCTGGACTATGAACCATTTTAAATACAGAATCTTATTTAACATACATTTTTGTCCAGGACTGACCTTAATCTGTGTCTAGTAAACTGACCCTAAAGCACTGGAACAAGAGCAAGAGGAATTCCAATAACCCCAGACAGTACATTCTGGTGAGAGAGCTCACCTCTAACTCCTGCTCCTGTGAGTCCATGGTGTGGTCCATCTTGCTGAGTGTTGTCTCCAGACTCTGCAGGTCCAGCTGTAAGGTCTCCCCCAGCCCCTCCTCAGCCTGTAGCTGACGGCCCCTAGCAATCTGCTGCCGCACATCCTTCCTCTTCATACGCAGACGCTTCAGTTGTTGCTGCAGGCAGGAGAGAGGAGACAATCAATGTGTTTGGTGTTTGAATCTCATTTAAAAGCTGTAAACATCATATAGTGTATTACTTTTTGACTGTTCATTATGACGTTATACACATATATATATTTTTTACAACCACAAAAAGCATCATTTTCTTTCATGAATACAATATAAAGCTCCATATTAATGTTTGTTGCCTCAACTCAATTATTTAACATTGCAGGAACCTTTGAGAATAGTTCAATCTAATCTAAATTTTAAAATAACAATAAAATGACATAACAATAGCGAGGCTATATACGGGGGGTACCGGTACCGAGTCAATGTGGAGGCTATATACGGGGGGTACTGGTACCGAGTCAATGTGCGGGGGTACAGGTTAGTCAAGGTCATTTGTAAAGTGATTACACATAGATAATAAACAGTGAGTAGCAGCAGTGTAAGAACAATGGGAGGGAGTCAATGTAAATAGTCCGGGTGGCCATTTGATTAATTGTTCAGCAGTCTTATGGCTTGGGGGTAGAAACTGTTAAGGAGCCTTTAGGTTCAAGACTTGGAGCTCCGATATCGCTTGCCTTGTGGTAGCAAAGAGAGCAGTCTATGACTTGGGTGACTGGAGTGTTTGAAAAATGTTTGGGCCTTCCTCTGACACAGCATAGTATATATGTCCCGGATGTCAGGAAGCTTGGCCCTGGGCCGTACGCACTACCCTCCGTAGCGCCTTACAGTCAGATGCCAATCAGTTCCACTCCAGTCCGACTTACCTGGTGAATCTGGAGCAATTGCTGGGCCTCCCTGACGGTCTCAGAGTCCAGTATCCTGGTCACCTCCAGGTGTACCTCCTGCTGACCCTGCACCAGCTCATCCAGTGCACCACGCACCCCCTCCCTGAACTGCACACAGTCCCCCACCGCCAGCACCACCTTCTCAGACTGGGAGACAAGAACACAGAGGAAAGAAATTACATTCAGCAACTCTCAAAAACAATATGGAGAAAAAGGAAACGCTATCACCACCGTTTTCAAACCAAGGTAGATTAACACTGGAACCAACTGAATATGAAAACGGTTCTTTAACTCTTGGCAGGACAATTGATTCATAAATCTATATTTTATTGTAAAAACCAACTAGTATACAACAAATGGCTTTTTCAGACAGGGAGACAACACAGTGGAAAATGATACGGCCTCACTTAGTGATACGACATACCATCGATCCTAACATCACCCTTAAGAGTGGACTGACAATCCAAAGACAGAGGGAATGTGGCATTGTGGGTACAAGAGAACAGAAAAGACGGACACCCAGGCTAGCCATCTAATGCTGTGATTCTTCTGACTGTGTGTCCTGGTGAGCAGGTAAGGATGACAGTATGCTTCAGTGCTCGCGAGCTTATTTCAAACACTTTTATCATCTTGATTGACCATATTATGTTGATCGGAAATGTGTCTTCTGCTCTGCTCTCAACCCTCCCCTACAACACACAAATATATTTGGGAGGAGCACAGTGTCAGCTGCAGTCCCAGTCTTTCCTTACCTCAGTGAGATAGGAGAGGAGGCCCTTGAAGTTGGTGGAAAGTTTATTGATTGCCCCAGCCTGACTCTGTGCATCCGTCTCGGAGCAGATCTCTATCAGCACAGCCAGCCGGGACTTCAGCCAGCCCAGGTTCCCCTCCTGCAGCTCTGCATCGTTCCTCAGCTCCTGGAGAGGGGAGAGCGGGGAGTGGCATAGGTTATCAAGCTTACCTAAGTCTGTGATAGCCTCAAATCCATGTTGTATGTACTGAAGCCAACTCTATTGTTGCCATGCACCATAAAGTAAGAGCTGTGGGTTAACAAGGTGCAGACCAATGGCACATAAACTCTATATTGCTCCCAGTGATTTACTGGAGAACCATGACATGTATGCTGTATGGCGACGATAGCTGCCTTCAGGACATACAATATGGATACGAGGCTAGGTCAGTGATAGCTGCCTTCAGGACATACAGTATGGATACGAGGCTAGGTCAAAGATAGCTTGCTTCAGGACATACAGTATGGATACGAGGCTAGATCAGTGATAGCTGCCTTCAGGACATACCATATGGATACGAGGCTAGGTCAAAGATAGCTGGCTTCAGGACATACAGTATGTATATGAGGCTAGATCAGTGATAGCTGCCTTCAGGACAAACAGTATGGATACGAGGCTAGGTCTGTGAAATCTCTGCCTTGTCTAACACACAGAGCATGAGGGATTCCCATCATACTTACTGTGATGGTGGCCTTGACCTGTCCGTGCTTGCTGGGGTCGTTGGCTCTGTCCCTGAGCAGTCTGAGTTGGCTCTCTTTAGACGAAAGCCAGGCTGACAACTCGGAGAACCTGGGATGAACATGGGCAAAGTATGATCATACTGTATAGCCATCTAATATTTCAGTTTTCATTAGGTTAAAAAGGATTGGTGGTGTGTCATTAGTCAGTGCATCAATGTGGATAGTGAGTGACTAAGAAAACAAAACAAAATTATATGTTAACAATGATACAAATCATGATTGTGACAGTCTTGAATCAGTATCATTCGTGAGGCCTTGTTACCTGTTGTTAAACTCCTCCCACTTATCAGGGTGCTGCATCAGATTGTGATGGGTGCTATCTATCTCCTCCCAGAGCTCAGAGTAGGCCTTCTTAGAGCTGTCCAGGGTCTGGTGGGCTGGGTTGCTGTCTGGAAGCTTCTGACACAGTTCCTCTATCAGTTGTAGTTTTTTCTCACACAGAGACTGAGGACCCTTCTCCCTGAAGAAGTCCTGCAGGACGGTAAAGGTACATCGTTCATGTGACAAACTCTCTCACAGGGAGACATCAAGTGCTAAATTAATCTAATTGCTTTTCTGAAATATGCACTGCGGACCAGCACAGTGACTATCATAGTACCAGGCTATGTGATTTTCTGGATTTATTCTCTCATTTTGTCTGTCATAGTTGACATGTACCTATGATGAAAATTACAGGCCTCTCTCATCTTTTTAAGTAGGAGAACTTGCACAATTGGTGGCTGACTAAATACTTTTTTGCCCCACTGTATGTCATGCAATAAAATGCAAATTCATTACTTAAAAATCATACAATGTGATTTTCTGGATTTTTGTTTTAGATTCCATCTCTCACAGTTGAAGTTAGAGCTCTTCTGTGTCTGCATTAACAAGGACAGCACACAGGTCTTTCCATCATTATATGAGTTTTTGTGTGCAAATGAACTCAAGCTTACCGACAATGTCAAATGTGATATAGCGAAGCACCTGAGCGAGTTGGGTGCGCAATTAAGCAGGTACTTTCCCGAAACGGACTAGTCATACAACTGGATTCATTATCCCTTTCATGCCCTGCCTCCAGTCCACTTACCGATATCTGAACAAGAGAGACTCATTGAAATTGCAACAAACGGTTGTGAAAATTGAATTTAATCAGAAGCCACTGACAGATTTCTGGATTGGGCTGCACTCAGAGTATCCTGCCTTGGCAAATCGCGCTGTTAAGACACTGATGCCATTTGCAACCGCGTACCTATGTGAGAGTGGATTCTCGGCCCTCACTAGCATGAAAACTAAATACAGACACAGGCTGTGTAGAAAATGATTTAAGATTGAGACTTTCTCCAATACAACCCAACATTGCAGAGTTTTGAGCATCCTTTCAAGAACACCCTTCTCATTAACCTGTGGTGAGTTATTCACAATTTTCAATTAACAAATAAGGTTTTATATGTAAGATGGTTAAAAAAAGAGAAGATTATTGATTATTATTATTATTATATTATTATTTGTGCCCTGGTCTATAAGAGCTCTTCCCACGAGCCGGGTTGTGACAAAAACTCACACTCATTATTATGTTTAATAAATGTAATGTATAGTGTGTGTGTGGCAGGCTTACAATGATGGCAAAAAACAACATTTGAGAGTGCGCTGACCCTGGTGCTAGAGGTGGTACGCAGCTGGAGGTTGAATGTTTGAATGGGTATGGGACTATAAAAACCACTGGGCTAGATCATGTGATCATGGAAAAGTAAACTCAGTTGCACCATGGAATGACCGATAGAGACTACAGCCATCACTCCTATCAGTTCAGGATAGAGACCACAGCCATCATTCCTATCAGATCAGGATAGAGAGCACAGCCATCACTCCTATCTGTTCCGGATAGAGACCATCACCATCACTCATATCAGATCAGGATAGATACCGCAGCCATCAACCTGACACAGCTAGTCTCACCCTGTGTTCCTTGATCAGCCTCTCACTCCCCATGCCAACCAGGTGTCTGTTCTCTCTGGTCAGCTCTGACTGACACTCCTGCATGGAGACCATTAGCTTGCTCCGTTCCACCTCTACCTTCAGATGAAGCAGGTGGTAGGGAGCCTCTGTCTGGACATCCTGAGAGAGGGGGAAGGAGAGAGGGAGTTAGGAACTCTTTCAGTCTCACTCTTACTATACGATAAAAACAAGATGTGACAGTCATATGACTATTCAGAACCGACAAAGTGCACAAGACATTGAAGGGGAATGTGATAAGAATACTTGGATCTTGGACCTGTGAAAATAAAATATTTCTACAATTGAAGCGTTTGAATGATTATGCTAGTGCATTACCTTTCTGTCAACATGGCACTAACCTTCCAGTGTTTGTGCAGTTTCCTGACTGTCTCCTGCAGACTCTGCTGCTCCTCCCTAGGCACTGTGTCTGTCAGTTCATCACAGGTCTTCAGGAACGCATCGAGGACCTGCTGCTCCAGCTGCCCAAAGAACTCCTGCAAACATTGACAGAGATGTCTCACTGAGATTGTCACAATGTCCACATGACTCTACACCTCCTCCCCTTGTGCTTCTCTACTGAATCCCTAGTCCAGACTAGTGTCATGACTTTGGCCTGGGGGTAGGTTTATGACAGTCATAAATACCTCTTCCCCCCCTTTTTCCTCTCTCTACCCTATTGATGTTACATTTGCAAACACCTTGGTTAACATAGAGATTCTGGGAACATCAGAAGGTGGGGGAAATGAACTATATTCTGGTAATCCGACCAATTGAACATATGCGGTGGTACTTATGAATATGATGTCAGTTCGGTTGTCATCTGAGACATTCTCATCAATGATAAGATGACATAAACTCTACAGTGGAAAGTCTACACATCAGAGTTATCGGATTCACATGGAATTGTTGTTCAATTTAAATGTTTGAATATGAAATTATTCGTGATCTGATAAAATGTGATTTTAGCTTCTAAAATGTGAGAATTGGGTTTTTATAAGGTTAGGGCTCTGCTCAATCAGTGGCCCGCCCCTGTGAAGGGACATGGGCTATAAAACTTTTCAATCACGCCCTCCTCTCCCTTCCTATATAAAGCCTTGACGACAATACAACCTCCTGTTCCGAGGATGTGTGGACGACGGTCCGATGTCAGAATGGTTCAGATAATAACTACAGAACGAAGCCAACATCAGCGTGAGCTTTGGTTGCGAATGGTATGAACTTTGAAATCTTATTCACTACAGAAGTGATACCTCCTAGCCGTTGAGTTAGCAACAGCAGCTGCAAACGCAGGTTAGGAAGGAACAGACAGAGTATCCCGTCTACCACACAACGACGTTACTACAACGTATCCGTTTTTATCAGCAGAGACATTCTTCAAAGGACAAAGGACTTGGTTGGGCAACACTGCCTTCCATCTACCACCAACCTACCGAAGCGCAGCTCAGAGTAAATATTTATTGCATTTTCCTTTTCCAAATGGGCGGTAATTTAGAATACATGAGATGCTGTATTTACGATAGCACAGCTTCGCCCTTTGTTCCTCAGTCTTCCTGCTCTTTCACTCAAACCTAGCCCCTTTTCTTTTGTGTAACAAGCTGTCATATCTGATCCGCCCACTAGGGACGTTTTCCTTTATGACGTAATTTGTAATCAAGTTATGATTAATTATGTGTATGTGTAATTCTGTGTGATTAGTTAGGTATTTAGGAAATAAATAATTAAACCCAATTTTGTATTGCTGAATCAACTTGTTAGCCAGGGTTCGTGAAGATAACCAAGAATTTACAACTTTCAGATGAGACTGAATTAAGGTGACGATTAATATTGACTGCTATTGATGTAAAATATTACTAGGTCTTTAAGATTTTATTCGGAAGCTAACAGCTCTATAAATATTATTTTGTGGTGCCCGACTCTCTAGTTAATTACATTTACATGATTAGCTCAATCAGGTAATATTAATATTAATTACGGAGAAATTATTTTATAGAATAGCATGTCATATCACTTAATCCGGCATAGCCAAAGACACGACACTAGCCTGGTCCAGATCTGTTGTGCTACACAGCCAAGTCCTATGGTCATTGTCAGATCTGGATTGTCCAGATAAAATACAGTCTAAAACTATGGTCCTAGCCATGATGCAAGCTTTTGCTCTTACCGTGTGTCTTTTTAGCAGATCTTCTGGGTTGCCTCTCTCATTTAAAAAAGCCTGAGCGACTTTCAGCACCTTCTCCAGCTCGCCACGGGACTCATCAAACCTCTTCATTAAGCTGCTGTTGACCTCCACGTGATTCTTCCACTCAGTAGACTCATTGATCATTGCCTGGGATACACAAATACAGACATACTCACAAGCAATTCTCATCACCCAACACACAACTGTCCTTCACACAGTTATTTTGAATTGATGTGAACTGAACATGCGCTAGAAGGCAGCTACGTCATTCTGTCTTCTTTACATTATTATCCTCTATCAAAGCCCCATGATTGATTGATTGGTTGATTGATTGATTGATGTTCCCTCCTTCAATCATTTACACTATCAAACTGTTACACACAACCCATTAAGCGTTGTGTTATGGTACTGTACCTGTGAGGAGGCCTGGAGGTCGGCGACTCTCTTCTGCAGCAGGGCCATGTCCAGGTGCTGTAGGGTCTTACTGCTGTCCAGGGTTCTCTGGACACTCTGATGGTTATTCTCTATCACAGTCAGACACTTCTTACAGCTCTGGGTGAAGGTCACCAGCTCCTGGAGAAAGAGGAGGCAGTGAAGTGTGAAGAGACATTGTGTTACTAAGAATCAGTATGTGGGCAGGTAGCCTAGCGTTAGGCAGGTAGCGGTTGAGACCTTTGGGCCAGTAACTGAAAGGTTGCTGGTTCGAATCCCAGAGCCGACCAGGTGAAAAATCTGCAGGTGTGCTCTTGAGCAAGGCACTTAACCCTAATTGCTCCTGTAAGTTGCTCTGGATATGAGCGTCTGCTAAATGACTAAAACGTTAAATTATTGACTTGGACTGAAATAGGTTCTGATACTCGTTTTAGGTGCTGGTACTGTTTATATTATGAGCAGGATCTCCACAATACTTTTGAGATAATATTATATAAGAGGAACAGGAGCTCAAGCAGTAGAACATTTGAGGTGCCAGTTTTCAGCTCCGGCTAGCCAAGTCAAACACTGCTAATAATGACATAATGGGTCAACTAAGCAGCATGACGTTCAATTAAAACATAAATTCACAGTTACTACCTGTAGGTGATTCATGTATAAAATGTATCTACAATAGAACAAGTCCGTCTAATATTGTTGTATGAAATGCAAGTAACAGTAACTCAACCAAATCCAAACTCTAACCATCCTCCATGCAGTTTCCTCTCTCGTTGCATTCAACCCCTGATCAACCTGTGTTTAGTTGAATACACTGATTGTAAGTCACTCTGGATAAGAATGTGTGATGTAATGTGTCACCTGGCATTTCTGTTTGAAGTCCCCGTGGGCCTCCGAGTCCCTGGAGCAAGTGATGCGGCTGGCCTTCTCCAGGGCCTGGTAGAACCCTGTGATGTTCTTCTCCATCTCCTCCAGAGCAGGCAGCAGGGACTGGGCATCCCGTAGCAGCGGCAGAGACCGCTCCTTTATCTGATGGGAGGAGGACAGGGGGTAGGAGGTCATGGGTGTAATGCCATCTGGAGCAGACTATACTAAAGATGGCTGGTCAGAAAGATAATGTGATGACGTGGAAAACTCAACATATGGGCATTGTCTTTTTGTTTTTACCCAACTTTTAACCTAAGAATTCAAACAGGAACAGGTGAGATGGAGATGGATGGTTACCTTGCTCATCTCCTCCTTGATAGAAGCCATGGCAGCCAGCATGGTAGAGACCTCCTCCGCAGGCGTGTCTTTGATCAGCAGCTGGGCGGTGCGGCTGGCTGTCTTACAGGCTGCCTCCATGGCCGGGACCTTGTTCTTGATGTCCTGGAAGGATGTAGTGAATATAGATCAAACATGGGTACTCTTTTCCTTACTTTTACCAAGGCCCGTATTCACAAAGGCGTATCAGAGTAGCTGCTGATCTCGGATCAGTTTTTTTATTTTTTTATTTGACCTTTATTTTACTAGGCAAGTCAGTTAAGAACAAATTCTTATTTTCAATGACGGCCTAGGAACAGTGGGTTAACTGCCTGTTCAGGGGCAGAACGACAGATTTGTACCTTGTCAGCTCGGTTTTGCGCTTTTAGATCAGAATGAATCAAATGACAGGGAGGACCTGATTGTAGAGCAGCACCTCTATTCTGAAATGCTTAGTGAATATGTGATTGATAGACATCGTAACACTGTGAGCCAAGCTGAACAATGTATAGAGAGTTCATTCAAGTTTGATAGAAAAGCCCTGTGTACGTTCTGTACCTCAACATCTTGAACGAATGTCCTGACGTTCAGGAAGGACACTTGGACAGGGGCAGTCATCTTGTCATTGGTTGCATCCATAAAAGTTTTGAGAGTAGCGATACAGTCCTGATAGTCCTGCTTCCACTTGTCCACCTCGTCCACTCTAGCATACTGCCATGGAAACAGAGGAGCAGGGAATAATAATGATGACAAGCTTTTCTTTATGATTTGAGCTGTGCTTATAAAGTGATGCAGATATATTATATGATATTTTATGACACCCGAGTTTCACAGCCTAAGAATTGTATCTATATAGTGGTTAGCCCTGAGGCATGGCTGTAGGCTCCTATGGCATCTAGGAGTCCACCGCCATGTTTCAGGGCCAATCGTGTGGGATGCTTCTTAATAATCATAATCTAGGTGTGCAGAAAACAGGAGATGTTAAACTAATTTACATGTTTGACTTTAACAAACAGCTCCCTCCACCTCCCGTTGAGAATGAGCAGCTGCTGCTTCAGGTCTCTGGAGACGGTCTCATCGCACGTCTCAATCAGGAAGTTCCCTGCATCGTTCATGTCCAGGTGCTGCTGGATCCAGTGAGGAAGGTTCCGGAAGAAGTCCTGGGGGGGGAGAAGAGAAAAACTCAAACTCTACACAATTGATAGCAACAGTTTGTAAATGTAGAAGATTATTTAAAGGGGCCAACAGTCAGTGTCTACACAGTAAGGAGGAGTATGTAGGCTCAGCGCTTCACAGGCAATGATGTCCCATAGAGCACATCAAACCAATAAGAAGAAGGGAAAGGGAGGTAAAAATGTAAACTGAGATTATCGTTATTCCATGTCCACAATGGTCAAAACATCAGCTGTTGACATGGACTAAATATATGTTTTGGTCTTCCCGATACGTTTAGCCTCATGCTCACCCGTTTGTCATTCTCTGACTGGTTGAGCATCTGCTCTGCGTCCTCCAGCCAGGCCTGCAGTCCGGCCACCGTACTGCTGTACTTCTCCCAGTTAGAGATGACCTCCTCCAGCATGCTACGGACGCTACGCACCTCCACCGACAGGTTCCTCCACTGGGCCGACGCATCCGACAGGAACTTACCCACACCCTCCGCTTCCTCAGCTGGAAAGAAACACAATGAAATTAGGTCGCTCTTCAACATGACATATCATTTTTTTGTGGTTCACTGGGTCACCTCCTAAATTACTCAAGATCTTATTAAAAGAGCCCAGTAGAGTGAAGTTTCGAGGACCTTGAATACATAAATCAAGACAGTAAGGAATTTTCATTTGCAGTGTTTCACATTCAAAGACCTACTGTGAGTATTTGTTACTGTATCATGCAGAGAGTTATTGTCTTACAGGTAATTGTCTTTGAGGAGGAATATAGAGTACTTAGTAAACAGACAGGCACTGTGATGTTATATCAGATTTCTTGGATTTTTTGTCAGACCAGTGAACTACTAGTGCACAGTCAATCGAAGGCTAGCGTGGGCACCATGTTACATATCGTTCATCAGTACCAAATGAATCTAAACTTACCTTTCTTACAGATCTTAATGCCTAGAATTTCAAATCAACAGTTATTTCTGTATGTGTTCCCTCTCTGATAGACAATACAATCAATCAAATTACATCTGAGATAAAACAAGGAAAAGAAAAACAATCTTACATGAACCATCAGACTTGACGTAGACATCTGCAGATTGCCTGAGTGCCTTAAATGTTGTCTCATACTGTTCGAAGAACATGTGTCCCTCGATGAAGGTCTATTGGGAATGATGGTGAGATTAGTATGGAATTATCATGAGGATAGAATTGGAACAATATCCATGGAACTGTTATGGCCAGAAATGTACGCTGTCTAGGTCCACAAACTTAGCTTGGTGGTCCTAGATCTGTTTGTGATGTCTTGCCAACTCCTATGGTCATTGTCATGTCAAACATTAGGTTGGCTAAACAGCACAAACAGATCTGGACCACCTGGCTACCATAAACCAGTAGCAACCAATGAAAAAGTCAACTCACAATGTAGCTCTGTAGCAGTAGTTCCACAGAGTCACGGCGGCCATATTTGATGATCCAGGACTTGAGCTTAGACTCAGCCAGGATGAGAAACGCCATCAGACGGTACTTAATCTCCCAGAATTCCAGTTTGATCAGGTGGGCATAAGATGATGTGGACACGTAATTGAATCTGTTGTAAAAAAGTAGAAGATCAATCAATATTCTGATCAAACTGATCAATCTTATCTTAAAGGGATACTTTGGGATTTTGTCAATGAAGTCAGATGAACATATGGATACCATTTTTATGTCTCTGCAACCAGTATGAAGGAAGATAGAGTTAGTTACGCGAGTCAATTCTAACTAGCATTGGCGCAATGACTGGAAGTCTATGGTATCTACTAGCATGCTAACGCTAGTTAGCAACTTCCTTCTATCTACACACGGAGACAAAAAATTGTATACGTGAGTTCATGTCATATTTATCCCAGATATGTTTGTGCTGTCTTGTCAACTTATGTCTGTCAAGTCAACGACCATAGGATTGTCCAGACATTAGTGTAAACACTGAGATAGAGTTGACTGAAGGAGGACTGACCTTTCAGCCATGTCTTGGAGATGTTCGGGGGGGACAGGGACCCCGTTTACTGATCTTTCTCGGTGGATCTGCTGGAACGTCTGTTTGTGGGACTCCAAGTTCTTCAGGATCTCCTGCAACACACAAATGCCCATATCCACAGTCAGACACATGCACATACACAGTAGATAACAAACCATGTGAGTTCTCATGTAGACTCTGGTGCTACATCAAAAATAAAATTGTCAGTTGTTATGTAAAAATTGTCAGTTGTTTTATGTAACCAACAAAATCACAAATTGTCAGATTTTCAGTACCTTCTTACTAGGCCTACCCAAGGATAGTTTTACACCCATGTGGATTATTGGATCTGCTCTTGTTGAATACCTTGTGCTGTTCCAGCTTCCTCTGGATCACATTGGCTGTCTCTTCATGGGCTTGTTGGATGGGAATCTCCTCTCTCTGGGCGATCTCAGCTCGATGCAGCAAGGCTCCGATCACCCCCAGGGGGCCAGGCAACGACTTATCCAGATGGATGTGCCAGTCCAGGAGCTAGTAAAGGTATATATTACATATCCTAAGTCTTTGAGCAGGTGCTGGTTATCAAAATTATTTCAGCAAAATTTGGGAAAAAGAGACTCTGCACACTGAAATCTATGCTTCCATGTGGGTTATTAGTGACACATTTGTTTCAACCACTCAGGTCTTCTTCAGGTCCCCAATCCAAGAGACAGGTTGGCATTCATTGTCATGAATCTTGCGGTAGAGGCTGCTCTGCAGAGTGGTCACTCCTGGCACAGTCACAACGTCATCAAATCTGATTTTAAACCTAACCTTAACCACACTGCGAACATTAATGACTAACCCTAACTTTAAATTAAGACCAAAAAGCACATTTTTGTCTTCATACATTTTTTACAAAATAGACTATTTGGATTTTGCAGCAGGCCTTTCTAGCGGAAATCACTCAGTTTTGCCTCTCGGACAAGATTCATGACAAACCATGTCAACCATGACAAACCATGAGTCCAAGACCTGAAATAGACATCCATTACAGTCAGAACAGCCAGTACAACCAAGACATTAGCATGAACCACACTGTTCGAAAAGCAGATGGTGAGCAAAAATCATCCACTCCAGATCACAGTGGTGTTCTGCTCTCAAACAAACTATTAGAGAATAGTCTATCAACTGAACAAAATCCACTCTGTTCCACTCTCTTCAAAACTCTCCTCCCCTCTTAATGAGCACTCATTCAAAGGCTTGCGCCTCACTGAACACTCATTCAGTTTATTATGAAAGCTACAATTCTGGGGACCCATTCTTCCTTGCAAGGGCAAGTATTAGTCTAACTAATAAACACACAGCAAATTACAAGTCTACAGGACACGAATAACAATTTCCTATTGACAGGTTATTGTCTATTTATAATGCTCTCTTCGGGCCTGTTTCCCAGACAGAGATAAAGCCTAGTCCTCGACTAAAAAACTAGTTCAATGGAGATTCTCCATAGAGTATGCTTTTTAATCCAGAACTACATTAGGTTTAACTCAGAACTACAGTAGGATTAATCCTGAACTACAGTAGGATTAATCTAGAATTGCAGTACATTTAATCCAGAACTGCAGTACATTTAATCCAGTAATAAAATTGATTAATCCAGAACTACAGTAGGATTATAATCCAAAACTACAGTAGGATTAATCCAGAACTACAGTAGGATTATAATCCAAAACTACAGTAGGATTAATCCAGAACTACAGTAGGATTAATCCAGAACTACAGTATAATTATAATCCAGAACTACAGTAGGATTAATCCAGAACTACAGTAGGATTATAATCCAGAACTACAGTAGAATTATAATCCAGAACTACAGTAGAATTATAATCCAGAACTACAGTAGGATTAATCTGTGTCTCTGAGTCTGGCCCATAGATTATGTGAAGGTGTCAGACAGTGTTACTGCACCCTGTTTGGGATGGTTGTGAAGAAGCCTGGTGGAATATTGATGTACATAAGAGTTGGCTAAAGGACATGCAGTATGGATCAGACTAGTTGTGCAGGGGTCCACAGACAGTAATACACTGACTCACCGTGCTAGAGATGTGTTCCCACGCCTGCTTGACCAGGGCCTGGTCTACAGACAACTTTCCATCTTTGTGTACCGGCTGCAGCAGCGGCTCTGTCTGCTTCATCTTTATCTCATACTGCACACGGAAACTCTTGAAGCCCTGAAGCAAAGTAGAAACACGAGTATTAGAGGTGCTTCAACCAATATTCCCTCAAAAACATTTTGGCACTGAGCAAATTTCAGGTCTGCTGAGTGCAAACTTGAACGTTGTGAAAATTCTGTGCACCTTCCAGCGTGCGTTTACTGTGAACATTGAGGCTGTACCCACTTTAAGTTACAGTTTTAACAGCTGTCAAGTACGCTACTGTGGCTATTTGATCATAATGTAGGTCTACTAGAGTGGCCTACCATCAAAAGCAATGGAGAACATGCATCCCATAACATTGAAACATGGAAATACTGTATCTGTTCTACCATTCAGCCTATAGTAGCAGTCAATGTTTGGTGTTCAATGTAGGCCTACATTCCATGAGACTTGAAAGAAACTTGCAGGGCTTGACATGAACCTGTTTATCCACTTGTCCTCCAGACAAGGAGGTGATTGAAAATGTTGTTTGATGTTGTGTTGCTTGATGCAAGCCTCTTTCAAAATACAACACTGCCCCTTCATGACAAAAATAAGCTGTTTACCTGACTCGCTTTTCAAAGATGTCTAGAAATGTACAAATGTTTTGTGCCCTACTGCTGACTACACATTATCTATAACTGGGCTAATAACTCAATATCTCTAATATCTTGCATAGTTCTTGCATAGTTTTGTTTCGGAATGTTATATTGAAAGTAGCCAATATTGCTTCGATTGGATCAACATTTCCACAGTAAAGGGAATCGTTGATAGTGTTAACTAACAGGGAAAACTCTAGAAAGTTGAGTGAAGTTCAATCTCATGCTTCTCTCTGTGGGCTGATATTTCTTCTACACCGCAGTCCCCGGGAAGCTGCGCGGCAGTCATGGGGCTACTTCGCGCCCTCCCGCAACTTAGAGGAAACATTGATTACGACCCAAGAACCTTCAAAACAAATAAATGAGGTAGTATAACACCTGAAACACAGGGCTGTCAGATATGGGCTGTTCTTAATAGTCGTTCCTTGATTCCTAGTGCCTTCTCTCCACCTCAGCGAGGACATGAGCATACAAGAAATTGAGGAAAGATAATTGAGAAAGAGTCTTGTGGAGTTTTATGGAGCGATGTCATCTCCCTCTTCACCCCCTGGTGACCTGGTACTTAATCTATCGTAATATTAGTCAGCTACATGTAGTTTGAGATGTGGTTATTGGTTCCAAGATTACCTGGTACTTGTCGGTGATGTTGCCCTCTGCCCCCTGCACTTGCAGCACGTCTCTCTCCAACTGTTCCAGCCACACCTTCAGCTCCCTCAGAACCTTCCGTTCTTCTCTCTGTAACAAGTCATATTCAGGTTATACAATGCATCATCACTCATCCTCCCCCAACCCCAACAGAGTTCCCAATAAACAACATCATGTGGAACTACTCCTTCCAAATTCAATTCCAGTACTACAGCAAATAAGATTCAAAGAGGACGTCACAGGAGTCTCTGTCAAACATACCTGGAGCATTTGCTCTATATCTTGAGGAACATACTATCCAGGATAGCAAGCCACATGAAGAGATGCAAACAGCACAGAAAGGCATTAGTGGCAGAGAGAGAGTGCAAAAGCAGAGATAAAACAGTACACTGTAGGCAGACACTACACTACACAGCACCATTGCATGGATGGACTTGAAATGTAGCGAAGAAGCAGCTTCAAATGCCACAGGAAAGATAACATAGGCAGAGAGATGGAGTGATGGAGTGAGTGGCATGACAGAGAGATGGAGAGAGTGGCATGACAGAGAGATGGAGATAAGGAGTGATGGAGAGATGGAGAGATTAAGTGATGGAGTGATGGAGTGATGGAGAGATGGAGTGATGGAGAGATGGAGAGATGGAGTGATGGAGAGATGGAGAGATGGAGTGAGTGGCATGACAGAGAGATGGAGAGAAGGAGTGATGGAGTGAGGGGCATGACAGAGAGATGGAGTGATGGAGAGATGGAGTGATGGAGAGATGGAGTGATGGAGTGATGGAGAGATGGAGTGAGGGGCATGACAGAGGGATGGAGAGATGAAGTGATGGAGAGATGGAGAGATGGAGTGATGGAGAGATGGAGGGAGGGGCATGACAGAGAGATGGAGAGAGTGGCATGACAGAGACATAGAGAGATGGAGTGATGGAGAGATGGAGTGATGGAGAGATGGAGTGATGGAGTGATGAGAGATGGAGAGATGGAGTGATGGAGAGATGGAGTGATGGAGAGATGGAGAGATGGAGTGATGGAGAGATGGAGTGATGGAGAGATGGAGTGAGGGGCATGACAGAGAGATGGAGAGATGGAGAGATTGAGTGATGGCGTGAGTGGCATGACAAAGAGTTGACGTGATGGAGAGATTGAGTGATGGAGTGAGTGGCATGACAGAGAGATGGAGAGATAGTGAGATGGAGTGAGTGGCATGACAGAGAGATGGAGAGATAGTGAGATGGAGTGAGTGGCATGACAGAGAGATGGAGAGATAGTGAGATGGAGTGAGTGGCATGACAGAGAGATGGAGAGATAGTGAGATGGAGTGAGTGGCATGACAGAGAGATGGAGAGATAGCGAGATGGAGTGAGTGGCATGACAGAGAGATGGAGAGAGTGAGATGGAGTGAGTGGCATGACAGAGAGATGGAGAGATAGCGAGATGGAGTGAGTGGCATGACAAAGAGATGGAGAGATAGCGAGATGGAGTGAGTGGCATGACAAAGAGATGGAGAGATAGTGAGATGGAGTGAGTGGCATGACAGAGAGATGGAGAGATAGTGAGATGGCATGAGTGGCATGACAAAGAGATGACGTGATGGAGAGATTGAGTGATGGAGTGAGTGGCATGACAAAGAGATGGAGAGATAGTGAGATGGAGTGAGTGGCATGACAGAGAGATGGAGAGATAGTGAGATGGAGTGAGTGGCATGACAGAGAGATGGAGAGATAGTGAGATGGAGTGAGTGGCATGACAGAGAGATGGAGAGATGGAGTGAGGGGCATGACAGAGGGATGGAGAGATGAAGTGATGGAGAGATGGAGAGATGGAGTGATGGAGAGATGGAGGGAGGGGCATGACAGAGAGATGGAGAGAGTGGCATGACAGAGACATAGAGAGATGGAGTGATGGAGAGATGGAGTGATGGAGAGATGGAGTGATGGAGTGATGAGAGATGGAGAGATGGAGTGATGGAGAGATGGAGTGATGGAGAGATGGAGAGATGGAGTGATGGAGAGATGGAGTGATGGAGAGATGGAGTGAGGGGCATGACAGAGAGATGGAGAGATGGAGAGATTGAGTGATGGCGTGAGTGGCATGACAAAGAGTTGACGTGATGGAGAGATTGAGTGATGGAGTGAGTGGCATGACAGAGAGATGGAGAGATAGTGAGATGGAGTGAGTGGCATGACAGAGAGATGGAGAGATAGTGAGATGGAGTGAGTGGCATGACAGAGAGATGGAGAGATAGTGAGATGGAGTGAGTGGCATGACAGAGAGATGGAGAGATAGTGAGATGGAGTGAGTGGCATGACAGAGAGATGGAGAGATAGCGAGATGGAGTGAGTGGCATGACAGAGAGATGGAGAGATAGTGAGATGGAGTGAGTGGCATGACAGAGAGATGGAGAGATAGCGAGATGGAGTGAGTGGCATGACAAAGAGATGGAGAGATAGCGAGATGGAGTGAGTGGCATGACAAAGAGATGGAGAGATAGTGAGATGGAGTGAGTGGCATGACAGAGAGATGGAGAGATAGTGAGATGGCATGAGTGGCATGACAAAGAGATGACGTGATGGAGAGATTGAGTGATGGAGTGAGTGGCATGACAAAGAGATGGAGAGATAGTGAGATGGAGTGAGTGGCATGACAGAGAGATGGAGAGATAGTGAGATGGAGTGAGTGGCATGACAGAGAGATGGAGAGATAGTGAGATGGAGTGAGTGGCATGACAGAGAGATGGAGAGATAGTGAGATGGAGTGAGTGGCATGACAGAGAGATGGAGAGATAGCGATATGGAGTGAGTGGCATGACAGAGAGATGGAGAGATAGTGAGATGGAGTGAGTGGCATGACAGAGAGATGGAGAGATAGCGAGATGGAGTGAGTGGCATGACAGAGAGATGGAGAGATAGTGAGATGGAGTGAGTGGCATGACAGAGAGATGGAGAGATAGCGAGATGGAGTGAGTGGCATGACAGAGAGATGGAGAGATAGTGAGATGGAGTGAGTGGCATGACAGAGAGATTGAGAGATAGTGAGATGGAGTGAGTGGCATGACAGAGAGATGGAGAGATAGTGAGATGGAGTGAGTGGCATGACAGAGAGATGGAGAGATAGTGAGATGGAGTGAGTGGCATGACAGAGAGATTGAGAGATAGTGAGATGGAGTGAGTGGCATGACAGAGAGATGGAGAGATAGTGAGATGGAGTGAGTGGCATGACAGAGAGATGGAGAGATAGTGAGATGGAGTGAGTGGCATGACAGAGAGATGGAGAGATAGTGAGATGGAGTGAGTGGCATGACAGAGATGGAGAGATAGCGAGATGGAGTGAGTGGCATGACAGAGAGATGGAGAGATAGTGAGATGGAGTGAGTGGCATGACAGAGAGATGGAGAGATAGTGAGATGGAGTGAGTGGCATGACAGAGAGATGGAGAGATAGTGAGATGGAGTGAGTGGCATGACAGAGAGATGGAGAGATAGTGAGATGGAGTGAGTGGCATGACAGAGAGATGGATAGATAGTGAGATGGAGTGAGTGGCATGACAGAGAGATGGAGAGATAGTGAGATGGAGTGAGTGGCATGACAGAGAGATGGAGAGATAGTGAGATGGAGTGAGTGGCATGACAATGAGATGGAGAGATAGTGAGATGGAGTGAGTGGCATGACAAAGAGATGACGTGACAGAGAGAGTGAGAGAGTGGTATTACATAACACACAATGAGGAAAGTAAGATGATTGATGAGTTCATGCAATGATTTTAAAAAAAGAAGAAAAACAAGAATACAGTAGCAAAAACAAGAATACAGTAGCAAAAACAAGAATACAGTAGCAAAAACAAGAATACAGTAGCAAAATCAAGAATACAAACACAGATTAAAGTACATAAAGCATTACAACACAACACTGAGTTTGCCAATACAGTCTTAGACTCAGGACTTCAGTGAATATAGTTAGGTACCTCTTCTCCCTGTCCATCTGTCTCAGAGTGGTGGGGGTTGGGATAGTGCTTGAGGAACTGAGCAACATATGTCATGATGGACTTCTCATCCGGTTTATCTACATCCACGTCTGCAGAGGAAGACAGAGAGAGAGAGGCCGGTGTCACTAGTAGCAATAGCAACTCAACACTGACATCAGGGCTATCCATCCAGCCAGGAAACTACAGTCATGTCAATGAAGTACCATGTCTGTACGCTCCTTCAGAATAGTATGTCACTTGTTGTCATTCCTAAAGGATACATTTGATTTGGTTTGACACGTGTTCCCCGAAGGAGGATACGTTTAGCATTTACTCTGACACTCTGATATCTAATCATAAATGTTTGCTCTCATCTCCATCTCCGGCCTGATAATTGCGAAGGGCCATGATAAAAACAGAAAGGTTTATTGCCGCAGAGCTGCTGTCTGCATCCTTATCTCCAGACCTATCAACAACACATTAATGAAATGAAATACCCACATCAAAACTTGACATGTATTTCATACAGTTCTGTTGGAATTACACAGTTCAAGATAGAAGAGAAGTGGAGATGCATTGTTGCTGCCCTATACACCAACCAGAGCAACAGGGATGAGTGAGGGAGTGTGTGCTTATTTTGACAAAGCAATTTATTTTTCATTATAAATAGATGGGTAGAGGTGGAACCTTCTGGGTCCAGCAGGCGTGGTATGCCCAGCTCATTCTCGGCCAATGAGAAGGCTTCCTCCAGATTCTCCCGGTTGCTCCTCCTCCTCACCACCTCCATGTCCACCAGGTCTGGGCGGATGGCATGGACCACAGAGTGGAACGCCACACCGCTACGCCAACTGGCACCAAAGTCCTTTACCTCGATGCCCTGACCACTTGGGACAAGCAGAATAACACGTTTACATGTTTACAGTGGGGTAGTGACCGAGTACTGTTGAAATTATCATTCTAAACAAAATACAGACAGTTTGGCTTCCCTTACTCTTGGCTGACAATAGTGGTGGTCAGTCAAGAGTATGTACATACACACACCCACACCCACACCCACACCCACACCCACGCACACACACACACACACACACACACACACACACACACACACACACACACACACACACACACACACACACACACACACACACACACACACACACACACACACACCTCAGCAGGCTAAGCTGGTTGACAAAATTATGTTGGGTTGTATTGACATCATTTTAACCAGTTTTGCCCACTTAGTTACAGTGGCATAATGTACATACTGGGGTAATAGTAACAGTGGCATAATGTACATACTGGGGTAATAGTTACAGTGGCATAATGTACATACTGGGGTAATAGTAACAGTGGCATAATGTACATACTGGGGTAATAGTTAGTGGCATAATGTACATACTGGGGTAATAGTAACAGTGGCATAATGTACATACTGGGGTAATAGTTAGTGGCATAATGTACATACTGGGGTAATAGTAACAGTGGCATAATGTACATACTGGGGTAATAGTTACAGTGGCATAATGTACATACTGGGGTAATAGTTAGTGGCATAATGTACATACTGGGGTAATAGTTAGTGGCATAATGTACATACTGGGGTAATAGTTAGTGGCATAATGTACATACTGGGGTAATAGTAACAGTGGCATAATGTACATACTGGGGTAATAGTTAGTGGCATAATGTACATACTGGGGTAATAGTAACAGTGGCATAATGTACATACTGGGGTAATAGTTAGTGGCATAATGTACATACTGGGGTAATAGTTAGTGGCATAATGTACATACTGGGGTAATAGTTACAGTGGCATAATGTACATACTGGGGTAATAGTTAGTGGCATAATGTACATACTGGGGTAATAGTTAGTGGCATAATGTATATACTGGGGTAATAGTTACAGTGGCATAATGTACATACTGGGGTAATAGTTAGTGGCATAATGTATATACTGGGGTAATAGTTACAGTGGCATAATGTACATACTGGGGTAATAGTTAGTGGCATAATGTACATACTGGGGTAATAGTAACAGTGGCATAATGTACATACTGGGGTAATAGTTAGTGGCATAATGTACATACTGGGGTAATAGTAACAGTGGCATAATGTACATACTGGGGTAATAGTAACAGTGGCATAATGTATATACTGGGGTAATAGTTACAGTGGCATAATGTACATACTGGGGTAATAGTAACAGTGGCATAATGTACATACTGGGGTAATAGTAACAGTGGCATAATGTACATACTGGGGTAATAGTTAGTGGCATAATGTACATACTGGGGTAATAGTAACAGTGGCATAATGTACATACTGGGGTAATAGTAACAGTGGCATAATGTACATACTGGGGTAATAGTTACAGTGGCATAATGTATATACTGGGGTAATAGTAACAGTGGCATAATGTACATACTGGGGTAATAGTAACAGTGGCATAATGTACATACTGGGGTAATAGTTACAGTGGCATAATGTACATACTGGGGTAATAGTTACAGTGGCATAATGTACATACTGGGGTAATAGTTAGTGGCATAATGTACATACTGGGGTAATAGTAACAGTGGCATAATGTACATACTGGGGTAATAGTTAGTGGCATAATGTACATACTGGGGTAATAGTAACAGTGGCATAATGTACATACTGGGGTAATAGTAACAGTGGCATAATGTACATACTGGGGTAATAGTTAGTGGCATAATGTACATACTGGGGTAATAGTAACAGTGGCATAATGTACATACTGGGGTAATAGTTACAGTGGCATAATGTACATACTGGGGTAATAGTAACAGTGGCATAATGTACATACTGGGGTAATAGTAACAGTGGCATAATGTATATACTGGGGTAATAGTTACAGTGGCATAATGTACATACTGGGGTAATAGTTAGTGGCATAATGTACATACTGGGGTAATAGTTACAGTGGCATAATGTACATACTGGGGTAATAGTAACAGTGGCATAATGTACATACTGGGGCAATAGTTAGTGGCATAATGTACATACTGGGGTAATAGTAACAGTGGCATAATGTACATACTGGGGTAATAGTAACAGTGGCATAATGTACATACTGGGGTAATAGTTAGTGGCATAATGTACATACTGGGGTAATAGTTAGTGGCATAATGTACATACTGGGGTAATAGTAACAGTGGCATAATGTATATACTGGGGCAATAGTTAGTGGCATAATGTACATACTGGGGTAATAGTTAGTGGCATAATGTACATACTGGGGTAATAGTTAGTGGCATAATGTACGTACTTGGCAGCAGTGCTCTGTACCCATCTGAGGAGGGCCTTCTTGGCATTGCCCTGGAACTTCTTGGGTGCCACCTCCCTCTTTAAGGCGGGACTGCCTGTCTCTGAGCTACTGGCCATGCTGTCCACTGAGGAGGTGCTGCTGGACAGGGCCTCCAGGGCTAGCAGGTTACTGGTCAACTCCTCGATCTGACAGGGGGTCGGGAATTAGAGCAAACATTGCTGCGAGTGACCATGGCAACATCCAACAAAAGGGTTCTACCTGGGCCCCAATAGTGTTCTCCTGCAGATACAACTACACATTACCTGGAAGTAGAGGATGACAGTCCAAATCAACCCCAGGACAATGGATGGTCGACCGTCTGCTATATCAGTGGCATGGATGTTGACTAGCTTGATCTGTTCGTAAAGAAAACCCAAATTGAACTGCAATTCAAATCTTGTCATAAAATTAACTTTCTGGGAAATGCAGATATATATATATATGGGTGCATTTTGAATGAATTGTTAACAAATAAAGGCATTTATTGATTGAGTGGGGCCACTGACATAATAATGGAGATTTTATGATTTTCTTTCACAGACATCAAAATCAGCTCTCTAATAAATAAAATCAAAGTTGATTGGTCAAGTACACAGTTTAGCAGATGTTATAGCGGGTGGAGCGAAATGCTTGTGTTACTAGCTCCTGCTGCTTTTGCAACAGCTAATGGGGACCCTAATAAAATACCAAATACCTAAAAGTGCAGTAAAATGCCAAACAAGTACACACATTTTACATAATAAAAAACTAGAAACAAGAAATCAAGAACGTCAGAAGGAATCCAATTAACAACCCAAATAACATTCTGATATTAGGCATTTATAGAGCGGAAGCGTGAAGAAACAGCTACGCTCAACTGAGGAAAATGAAAGATGTACCGTTCTCATCAAAAAGGAAAGAGGACCAATGCACTCTTCATATAATGAGTTAAAATGCCTTTATTTGTATGCCATGTTCAATGGAAACAAAGCTTAAAAACACTGACACTTTCAGGCTGCATGCTCAATTTAACAGGACACTAACAATAATGCCAATGTAGTGAATAATCACAACAAACTTTGGATCGGCATTGAACTAGTTTCCCCTTTTTTTCCCCTTCTTTTTTTTACTACTATTTCACAAAGGTTGGAAGAAGAAGGAAGGAAAGATTTGCATGAAAGACTTAAAGCACCTGGTTGGTGGCACTTCAATAATCAAGATGCACTATGAGGAAAAGAATGGCTCAACCAAAGACATATCTAGGAATACACACCGTGCATCAAACAAGAGGAATGCATACAGTATATGTGTGTTTTACAGGCAGCCACTGACCGGGGATCCTCGGTACACAGACTGAGGTCAGAGGTCAGGCATGGTGAGAGAGGGTTACAATAAGAGATATGCCTCAGAGAAATACAAACTGAGACAGGATGTTCCATCCATAGGGCCTTGCATAGATACATCTCTTCATGCAGAGCCTTCATTTATCTACAGTGCCGTGAAAAAGTACACTCCCCCTTTCTGATTTTCTCTATTTTTGCATATTTTTGATACTGATTGTTATCAGATCTTCAACCAAAACCTAATATTAGATAAAGGGAACCTGAGTTCGTTTTTTTCACCAGATATAATGGGACCCATCTCATCCAAAAAGGTGACTCAAGTTTGCCAAAAAGCACCTGGAAGCACCTGGATGATCATCAAGATTTTTTTATATATTTTTTATTTTTCTTATTAACCTCCCCTCTTCGGAGGACAAATATATTTTTTGTTTTCTTTCAGCTTTTCTTTTCATTTCACAAATACATTTTACATATACAAAATGCATACACATTTTGCATACACATTTACATACATGGTACTTCTATATAAAGCAGTCACGTAACAATAATACATCACCAATCATAAACTCTTTAATCCCACCTATCAGCCACTCTGAGCCCATCCCACCTATCAGCCACTCTCAGCCCATCCCACCTATCAGCCACTCTCAGCCCATCCCACCTATCAGCCACTCTCAGCCCACCCCACCCATCAGCCACTCTCAGCCCATCCCACCTATCACCATAGACATCCCAAAGATGAAAACCTTTCCTACGAGTATTATTATATTATTATTTGACTGACTATGGCTTTCCAAATCACCCAACACTGCTATTTGTAAGGTTCATTTTAAGTACGTGTTGTGATTTTTTAACCACTCTGAACATGTGACCAGAAAGAAGCTACATAGGGGCAATGCCATCATCAATACTCTTGGAAGAATGTTCTATGGACAGATGAGTCAAAAGTATAACTTTTTTGGATGACATAGGTCCCATTATGCCTGGCGAAAACCAACACTGCATTCCACAGTAAGAACCTCATACCAACGGTCAAGTATGGTGGTGGTAGTGTGATGGTTCGGGGATGTTTTCCAGCCACAGGACCTGGACAACTTGTCTTAAAACCTCAATGGGCTAGGGGGCAGTATTTTGACGTCCGCATGAAAAGTGTGCCCAAAGTAAACTGCCTGTTACTCAGGCCCAGAAGCTAGGATATGCATATAATTGGTCGATTTGGATGGAAAACACTCTAACGTTTCTAAAACTGTTAAAATAATGTCTGTGAGTATAACAGAACTGATATGGATGGCGAAACCCCAAGGACAAACCATCCCAAAAAAAAGAATTTAGCCTACCACTGTTTTCAATGGCTGTCACTTTTATTATAACGCGAAAACCTCCCAGATTGCAGTTCCTAGGGCTTCCACTAGATGTCAACAGTCTTTAAAAATAGTTTCAGGCTGGTTTTTGGAAAAATAAGCTATAAGTTGTAGTTTTTAAGTGGCTCCCGTTTTCGCTGTAGTGTTTCCATGCGCGTGGAGGAAAGCGCGTTCTTTGTTATTTATCTTCGGTAATGAACATACTCTGTCTTAAATTTGATCGTTTATTTACATATTAGGGTACCTAATGTTTGATTATAAATATTGTTTGACTTGTTTGGATAAGTTTATTGGTAACGATTGGGATTCATTTTGTATGCATTTTGAAGGAGGGAAACCGGTGGATTATTGACTGATGCCCACCAGCTAAACTGAGTTTTTATGAATATAAAGAAGGACTTTATCGAACAAAATGACCATTTGTGATGTAACTGGGACCTATTGGAGTGCCAACAGAAGAAGATCTTCAAAGGTAAGGCATTTATTATATCGTTATTTCTGACTTTCGTGTCGCACCTGCCTGGTTGAAAAATGTTTTTCATGGTTTTGTATGCGGGGCGCTGTCCTCAGATAATCACATGGTTTGCTTTTACCATAAAGCCTTTTTGAAATCTGACACAGTGGCTGGATTAACAAGAAGTTAAGCTTTATTTTGATGTATTTATTACACATGTATTTTCATGAATGTTAAATATTTATATTTCTGTAGTTTGAATTTCACGCCTTACAATTTCGATGTTGTCGAGGTGGGTCGCTAGTGGAACGCCTGCGCTAGAAAGGTTAATAGAAAGAACCATGAATTCTGCTCTGTATCAGAGAATTCTAGAGGAGGCCATCTGTCTGTGAGCTGAAGCTGAAGCGCATCTGGGTCATGCAGCATGACAATGATCCAAAACACACAATCAAGTCTACATGAAAATGGCTTAAAAGTAACATATTTGAGGATTTGCAATAGCCTAGTCAAAGTCCAGACCTAATCCCAATTGAGATGTTGTGGCAGGATTTGAAAGGAGCAGTTCATGCTTGAAAACCCACAAATCCCGCTGAGTTAAAGCTGTTCTACATGGAAGAGTGGGCCAAAATTCCTCCACGGCGATATGAGAGTCTGATCAACAACTACAGGAAGCATTTGGTTGCAGTCATTACAGCTAAAGGTGGCACAACCAGTTATTGAGTGTAACGGGGCAAATGCTAAGACTAGCTGTCGCCATTGGCGTCGGCTAATGGGGATCCTAATAAATATAAATGCTGGTTCCCTTCATATAATATTAGGTTTTGGTTGAAGATCTGATAACATTCAGTAAAAATATGCAACAATATAGAAAATCAGAAAGGGGGCAAATACTTTTTCACAGCACTGTATTTTTGTTCCTAAACACTATCAAATGATAGTTCATTTTCAAACTGTTACTGTAGCATTAAATAGAAGTTAATCTACTTTTCACAAGCCTTGTCCTAAAGCTATTAGTGACATTGCTAAGAAGCACTTTGGTTTATACTTTAAACTCAAGCTATGACAAAATACTTCAGAAAACGACTTAGTTGTCACTATGAGGGTGTGCTTACCTTCCTGCCTTCTAGGAACCTGAGGGCGGTGCCGATGTTGGATACCCAGTGGATCCTCTTCAACTGGCGGCCCTGCTCACACGGCTGGGAGAAGAGGAGGGAGGGTTCAAGTGAAGGTCAAATATATTTCCCATAAGTAATACTGTAAATACAATGTAAATCTTACCAACCAGAGCACTCACATTAAAAACAGCAAGAAAGTTCAACACAAATACATACTGTATACAACAACCAGCAATGTACGAGAGTAGCACTGACTGACGAATAGGCCTGTACAACACACAACTACAGTGTGATTACTGGCTGTGAATTCGTAGTTCCTTTATTCATACAGAACATTTGTATAATCCTCCCTTTACACTATAGTGTGGTAATTAAATGTAACTGAACTCTGTAGCACGAACAGAAGTATCCAGTGGCCAGGCTGATTTTATTAAGAGCAGTGCTTACCAGTCTCTGTCCAGACAGCACCTCCAATAGAGCTAACAGTTTCACCCCATCTTTGATGTCCTCGAAAAGGTCGGTGACCTCTAGAGGTGGTTTACGCTAGGAAAGAGAAGAGACAACATCTTAATTCAACAGAGAAATTAATAAAAGACTTAGACATTGAGCATTGTTTGAACATAGCAAATGGTATACTGTTACCAATTACAGACCCACTGTAGATTAATAAAGGCTCATTATCTCATTATAATCGCCTATAATCTCTCAATATGTCAATCCTAGAAACACAAGACATTCATTCTCCCCCAGTCCTTGTGTTGAGGAGAAAAGAGAGCAGAGAGCTAGCTAGCTACAGGCTGAGGTCCAGACCGAACTGCTTGCTGGCTAGCTACAGGCTGAGGTCCAGACCGAACAGCTTGCTGGCTAGCTACAGGCTGGGGTCCAGACCGAACAGCTTGCTGGCTAGCTACAGGCTGAGGTCCAGACCGAACTGCTTGCTGGCTAGCTACAGGCTGGGGTCCAGACCAAACAGCTTGCTGGCTAGCAACAGGCTGGGGTCCAGACCGAACAGCTTGCTGGCTAGCTACAGGCTGAGGTCCAGACCAAACAGCTTGCTGGCTAGCTACAGGCTGGGGTCCAGACCGAACAGCTTGCTGGCTGGCTACAGGCTGGGGTCCAGACCAAACAGCTTGCTGACTAGCTACAGGCTAGGGTCCAGACCGAACAGCTTGCTGACTAGCTACAGGCTAGGGTCCAGACCGAACAGCTTGCTGACTAGCTACAGGCTAGGGTCCAGACCGAACTGCTTGCTGACTAGCTACAGGCTAGGGTCCAGACCGAACAGCTTGCTGGCTGGCTACAGGCTGGGGTCCAGACCGAACAGCTTGCTGGCTAGCTACAGGCTGGTGTCCAGACCGAACAGCTTGCTGGCTGGCTACAGACAGAGCTATGGTGAGAACAGAAGAAGCTCCTCCGCAGCTGTAAAGATGGTGCATGTGCCTCAGAGCCTCTGAGGTGGCTTGGTGCCCGTTCCTGAGGTGGTGTGATTCAGTGCTAAATCAGAGCATGGGTCCATTTAACCCTAGCTGAGCATACTAACTAATGTATTATCAGAGCTGAGGGAATTCTGACTGACTGATGACAGAGCAATCTACTTTATGAAACACAGAATAATCAAAGAAATTTGACTGGAAATCAAAGGTTTAATTAATGAAGCTCGGCGCTTTGTAGGAATTTTATTGGAAGGCTGAGCTGTTTCGTTTCCCAACTCGACACATAGCATGACAGGATGACAGTATGACAGTATGCAATTGGCTGTGACTGTGTGGGGCACAACAGGCAGGCAGGCACACACACACACACACACACACACACACACACACACACACACACACACACACACACACACACACACACACACACACACGTGAAAATTGTTTTTTGTGCTATTTTGTTTGCTTCAGAGACAAAATCCAATGAAAGATGAACATGAACCAACATGAACCACTAAAATATAGAAATTAAATTCAACTATTTGACTGGTAACATGAAGCACACATTTCCAGAATGGCATTCTACTAATGAGTCACAAGGTAAACCATCAAGCCCATCCTGGGTTTAAGTGACAAACAAAGTCACATGTCAAGCCCCCTCCTCACTGTTATAACACACACAGACAGACATGCACACGCACACACTTATCACGCACGCACAAACACACACACACGGTCATAAAACAGTAAATCAGTGGAAGAGTGCTTGGTAATGTGAGAGGAAATGGACACTATGGAAAAAGCGTGACTGCAGAGTGAAAGTTCAAACTGAAAGAGACAGCACTTTCCATCATAAATTAATCCTCGCTAATGTTATGGGAATTTTGTTACATTCAGAATCAATATTGAAAAGGGGATCTTTCAGGCACCCACCACGGGATCTATTATAATCCATTCAGAATGGCTTTGCTTATCTGACGAGAAAAGTTTAGATGAGATTTGATAAACTGATGACAGATGATCTGATAAGAATTGAGATTTGAATCCCTCGTACAGTAGCAGTAGGTTCCAGTAGAGCAGGGTTTTCCAAACACTGTCCCGGGGCCCCCTGGGTGCACGTTTTGTTTCTTGCCCTAGCATTACACAGCTGCTTCTAACCTAGTAGTTAGAACCCTGAGCTGACAAGTTACAAATCTGTCATTCTGCCCCTGAACAGGAAGTTAACCCACTGTTCCTAGGCCGTCATTGAAAATAAGAATTTGTTCTTAACTGACTTGCCTAGTTAAATAAAGGTTAAAAAAATCTAATAATAAATCAAATAAAATCCATGTACACAAACAACAAGTGTGCGGTTAAAATTGGCAAAAAACACACATATTTCTTTCCACAGGGCCGGGGGATGAGACAGAGATGCAGCTTAAGCCCCACCCTCTTCAACATATATATCAACGAATTGGCGAGGGCACTAGAACAGTCTGCAGCCTCTGGCCTCACCCTACTAGAATTTGAAGTCAAATGTCTACTGTTTGTTGATGATCTGGTGCTTCTGTCCCCAACCTAGGAGGGCCTACAGCAGCACCTAGATCCTCTGCACAGATTCCAGACCTTGGCCCTGATAGTAAATCTCAGCAAGACAAAATAATGGTGTTCCAAAAAAGGTCCAGTTGCCAGGACCAGGAATACAAATTCCATCTAGACACCGTTTCCCGAGAGCACTGTATCTTGGCCTAAACATCAGCGCCACGGGTAACTTCCACAAAGCTGTGAATGATCTGTGAGACAAGGCAAGAACGGCCTTCTATGCCATCAAAAGGAACGTAAAATTTGACATACCAATTAAGATCTGGCTAAAATTACTTGTTAGATATTACTGCAAGGCTGGAACTAGAAGCACAAGCATTTCGCTACACTCGCATATACAATTTGATTTGATTTGAACCTATTGCCCTTTATGGTTGTGAGGTCTGGGGTCCACTCACCAGCCAAGAATTCACAAAATGGGACAAACACCAAATAGAAAAATCTCTCCGTTTAAGCGGGAAAACACCAAATAATGCAGATCAGAATTAGGCCGATACCGCTAATGATCAAAATACAGGAAAGAGCCGTTCAATTCTACAATCACCTAAAAGGAAGCGATTCCCAAAACCTTCACCTACAGAGAAATGAACCTGGAGAAGAGTCCCCTAAGCAAGTTGGTCCTGGGGCTCAAACACAAACAGACCCCACAGAGCCCCAGGACAGCAACACAATTAGACCCAACCAAATCATGAGAAAACAGATAAAAGATAAAAGGAAAGAATTGACAAAAAACAGAGCAAACTAGAATGCTATTTGGCCCTAAACGGAGAGTACACAGTGGCAGAATACCTGACCACTGTGACTGACCCAAAACGAAGGAAATCTTTGACTAGTATGTACAGACTCAGTGAGCATACTATTGAGAAAGGCCACCGTAGGCAGACCAGGCTCTGCCCACAAAATGAGGTGGAAACTGAGATGCACTTCCTAACCTCCTGCCAAATGTATGACCATATTAGAGACATATATTTCCTCAGATTACACAGACCCACAAAGAATTAAAAAACAAATCAAATTTTGATAAACTCCCATATCTACTGGGTGAAAAACCACAGTGTGCCATCACAGCAGCAAGATTTGTGGCCTGTTGCCACAAGAAAAAAACAACCAGTGAAGAACAAACACCATTGTAAATACAACCTATATTTATGTGTATTTATTTTCCCTTTTGTACTTTAAATATTTGCACATCATTACAACACTGTATATATACATAATATGGCACTTGAAATGTCTTTACTATTTTGTAACTTTTGTGAGTGTAATGTTTACTGTTAATTTTGTATTGTTTATTTCACTTTTGTTTATTATATATTTCACTTGCTTTGGCAATGTTTCCCATGCCAATAAAGCTCCTTAAATTGAAATTGAAATGTAATTGATAGATAAATAGATAGATAGACAGACGGAAGGACGGACGGACGGACAGACAGACAGATCTGACAGAACAAAAGACAAATCTCTGCGCCCTGACCAAGCAGCAGCCCAATGTGTTGCTTTATCTGTGCGCTCTGACCAAGCAGCAGCCCAATGTGTTGCTTTATCTGTGCGCTCTGACCAAGCAGCAGCCCAATGTGTTGCTTTATCTGTGCGCCCTGACCAAGCAGTAGCCCAATGTGTTGCTTTATCTGTGCGCCCTGACCAAGCAGTAGCCCAATGTGTTGCTTTATCTGTGCGCCCTGACCAAGCAGTAGCCCAATGTGTTGCTTTATCTGTGTGCCCTGACCAAGCAGTAGCCCAATGTGCTGCTTTATCTGTGCGCCCTGACCAAGCAGCAGCCCAATGTGTTGCTTTATCTGTGCGCCCTGACCAAGCAGCAGCCCAATGTGTTGCTTTATCTGTGCGCCCTGACCAAGCAGTAGCCCAATGTGTTGCTTTATCTGTGCGCCCTGACCAAGCAGCAGCCCAAAGTGTTGCTTTATCTGTGCGCCCTGACCAAGCAGTAGCCCAATGTGCTGCTTTATCTGTGCGCCCTGACCAAGCAGCAGCCCAATGTGTTGCTTTATCTGTGCGCCCTGACCAAGCAGCAGCCCAATGTGTTGCTTTATCTCTGCGCACTGACCAAGCAGCAGCCCAATGTGTTGCTTTATCTGTGCGCCCTGACCAAGCAGTAGCCCAATGTGTTGCTTTACCTGTGCGCCCTGACCAAGCAGCAGCCCAATGTGTTGCTTCATCTCTGCGCCCTGACCAAGCAGCAGCCCAATGTGTTGCTTTATCTGTGCGCCCTGACCAAGCAGCAGCCCAATGTGCTGTGTCACCTAAAGCTTCTGAGCCAGCAAAACCTGGCTGCTTAAAATACAGTAAGAAAACATGGTACGCCCTAACACTTTCTATTAAGCCCATAATCTGTAAAGCATTATGAACACAGTCATGATGACGATGATTAGGTCTGACCCCATTTAGTCGACTGGTCGATTGTTTGTTCAATAGGCTGTCGGTAGACCAAGATGTCGAGCAGTATATTTTATGGTACAGGAGTCACCTGACTGATTCACACCTGTCTCAGCGGACTAATCCATTGTGGAGGCCACAGATGGGATGGCACACCAGTAGCACCAGTAGTAAACTTACCGTTAATTCTCATAATTTCTAATCTACAATGTTTGTGTTTGGTTCTGGTAATTTCTGTTAATGCATTCAATATATTATTATTACAGTAATTTACCACTCTCTTTGTTGGAGTGGACACGTTGTTTGCAGAGCCACAACCTAGGCTACACTTCTTGAACTGCACTGTTGGTTAAGGGCTTGTAAGTAAGCATTTCACAATAAGGTCTACACTTATTCGGCGCATATGACAAATAAAGTTTGATTTGATTTGAGGAAAACGTTTTGGTTTATTTCATTCCATTTAGGAGATGTCAATTTATTAATTGTTGTTTGTTTGCAGTGCTCCTGTCAATGTTGAGTGAGGACGCACACCTGTAATCACACATAGAAGTAGGCCTAGGCTACCTAGCCTGTGTGCAAATGTAGACCTATAAATGTGCCCATTTGGAGATCTGATAGTATTTCTGATCATCTTAACTCACAACCCCTTGTGGAACTTCTCAAAGTAATGTTTTCTTCACCTCAAACAGCAAGTAAACAAAGTCTGTTTTTACATCCATTGAGAATGACAATAGTTCTTCAACGTAGCCTATTTGAAAGGTCCAGGTCTCTTTCAGTAACTACTCAGTGTGAAAGGGAGGGGGGGGGGAAATGTCATTCTCTGATCTGGTGTAAAAGTCATGAAATAGGCTAGCAAGAGCTTCAGGCCAGACCCAAGTTAATAGTTGATACAATGTTTCAAGTTCCTTGCCGACAGTCCATGTGTAGCCAATGTGATTTATATGATATTTTTACTTGTTGGCTTTATTTATGTAGGCATATTTTTATATAGTTGGCAATGGTAATAGGTTGGCAATGGTAATAGAAGTTACTTTGAGAATTTTGATTAACCACATGATAATGATTTTGAGATACTAAGACTTTATTATAAATTAAATTAAACTCTTCCACGAAAATGTGCATATAAAAACCATAACTGGCACGCAGATCAGTAGAAATGGTAAGATAAACTGGTACTCCAAATGGAAAAGGTTGCCGACCCCTGGTGTAGCCTAATTAGAGTGTAACTGCAGAATCTGCGAAGGCCAGTAGCAGCAGCAGGAAGAGGGTCCAGAACAGTTTAATTTTCAACTGGCTATCTTGATCTCTGGATCCCTCTTGAGTCATGTATGTGTCTTAATTATTTAATCACAGTGTTCTTAAAGCATCAGACAAACTCAGAAGCCTACATATAGTTGATTTGATTAAAACACATAGTGTGTGTCTATATAGGGAAAAATACACACTTAAAAATGTTGACCAATCGATTGGTTGAAAGAACAGATGACTCCAATATTTGTTTTGGTCCGGGACAGCCTTATGATGAATGGCCATGATATGTGTTTGTAACAATGGTTATAGGTCATTATGAGAGTGTTTATAGTGTTAAGGAGCTGAACTGCCACCTGGGCTTTAGGAGCAGACTGACTGCTTCCTTCAGAGACAAGCTCCTCCCATCTCACACTCTCCATCTACACCGTGCTGCTGCACTCTCCCTGCCTGCCAAACCAAGCCATGGACACACACACACACACACACTATTCCTTTCTCCTCATCTTGACTGTTCGGATCACATTGACTCAGTAAGACATACTGCAGGCCCACTGTGGCCTGCTCAGAAACTGAGCAACACAGGGATCTCTGCACTGAGTCATATTTACTTTCACTGTCTGACTCTCCTCTGGTTCCGATGTTGTTGTGACAACCCAACATGGTGTTGTGACAACCCACTGGTTCCAATGTTGTTGTGACAACCCAATATACTCATCTTCAGTAACAGTATTCACAATTAAAATAACTCTACAGGACTGATACTGAATTCCACAAACAACTCAGTAACTACTGTCACACAATTCAAACAGATCATGATAAATATATCTCCAAATGTTAGGAACCTATCATGACCTCAATCAAGCTGTAGTTTCCATATGAACATAAGGTACCTAAAACCTCGGACATTATAAGTGATTAAAACCGATTCAATGTAACGGAGCCTCTCAGAATCATTATGATTGGATGACAACAATCCAATCTCAGTTCACACATGAAATGAAATGCCACTGTCCATAGAGAGGCTATAAGACTGGCAGTTACAGACATTACACCATGATCAGGTTAATATTCAGGATATAATTATTACCATAGTGATAAAATTGTTGTATCTCAGTGATTATACCGTTGAAATAACATTATCTCAAAATCTCAGCTCTTATACCGAAAATGGAAGCTGTGGGTGTCATAATAGCCCATCATAGGCTACACATGTCTTATAAAGTGTTGTGAGAGAAGCACAAGGAGAAAAATAAAAGTCATATCCTCTTACCTTTGTCAAGTGGGAATTGATCCATTTAGTAAAAGTCCTCTTCTGTACTGCTTCTTGCTCATCTGTAATAAAAGTGGAACAGAACATTGTCATGATGTCACAGAACATTGTCACGATGTCACAGAACATTGTCACGATCTCATAGAACATTGTCATGATGTCACATAACATTGTCACAATGTCACATAACATTGTTACGATGTCACAGAACATTGTCACGATCACACAGAACATTGTCATGATGTCACAGAACATTGTCACGATGTCACGGAACATTGTCATGATGTCACACAGACACCGGTTAGTCCGCTTACACCCACTGCTGCCACCCCTGTTTCATGCTACAGTATATTCTCTGTTCCCAATGCTTCATGTAGCCTGTTAAAGTAAGTGCATTCACAAACAGTGTGAATATTTAATCGAGTAGTGAGTAGTGTCCATTACAATTGCAAACGAGAGGAAAATATGCAGTGGAGAATTCTTCAACACAACTAGACTCTGAGTGGACAAAACATTAGGAACACCTGCTCTTTCCATGACATAGACTAACTAGGTGAATCCAGGTGAAAGCTATGATCCCTTATTGATGTCACAGGTTAAATCCACTTCAATCGGTGTAGATGAAGGGGAGGAGACAGGTTCAAGAACTGCAACGCTGCTGGGTTTTTCACGCTCAACAGTTTCCTGTGTGTATCAAGAATGGTCCACTACTCACACGACATCAAGCCAACTTGACACAACTGTGGGAAGCATTGGAGTCAACATGGGCCAGCATCCCTGTGGAACACTTTCAATACCTTGTAGAGTCCATGCCCAATGACTTGAGGCTGTTGTGAGGGCAAAAGGGGGTGCAACTCAATATTAGGAAGGTGTTCTTAATGTTTTGGACACTCATTGTAGTTCAAGACCTAACAGATCAAGAACGGGACATGTGAAAAAATGACCAAAGATGCACTTAAACTTCACAATAATACTGTCATTTCTCTTACAGTTAAAAACAGTATATACATAGAATCGAATCATGCCCAATAGATTTTGACAGGAGCTTGCTTGCATCTTAACACTATGAGGTCATAAGGAGAAGAGATTTCTATTCTTGCAGACTCACTGCTCAGTGCCCAATCCACCAATAACGACATGCGTGCCCTTTCAGGTCACCCCCAACCAAGCCCTTTATGGAGTGCTTGGTTGGGGATAATAACTGCAGACAGACTCTGTGTCTCATGCATAATGCACTTCTGCTTTCACACAAAACAAAACATCTGTTTTGTGGATCCAACTTCTGTCGCTGTCATAGAAAAGAAGGGTGACATAGATAGATACAGTGACATGTCTGCCGGTAGGTTGAACAACACTGGACACACACAGTGGCCATTTTTTTTAAATTCGCATTTGAAATATACTGCCTGGTCATTTGCTGCAGGAGAACAGGGCCAGACTAACAACACACTATCATGCAACATCTGGCTCATCTAGTTCACCTACATATAAGCCACAATCAAAGGCAGGTTTCCTTGTTGTTTTCTATCTAAATCCTGAGAGAATGGGATGCAGCGATGATCTATATAAAACGCTGCTGTCGGCCTACTTACCACGGAGATACTGAAAGAATCCCGTCACCAAGTTAAGAGAAGAGCTCTTTTTGACAGTTACATCCTTATAGTGAGCCATTCTCCAGTCACATGCTCGCCACCTCCCTCCTTATGCCCTTCACATAGTGAGCTTGTTGTGAGCCTCTGTCTGTCTATCTGTCTGTTTGTCTAAGCAGAGGATGACAGTCCATCCACAGTGGAAAAAGAAACCGAGGAAAGAGGGGGAACCACAGCTGGTCCTTTCCCTTTTATTTCAGACAGGAAGCAGAACAGATCTGGGCTGCCTCAGCCTGGATGGTCGCTTGTTTCCCGGTGACAACACAGAGCTGAGCTGCTGGGGGTTAGCTGCAGGAACGCAGCCTCAATCCCTTCCTACTCCCGACACACACACACACACACACACACACACACACACACACACGCACACACACACACACACACACGCACCCCGACCACACACACCCTGACCACACACACACACACACACAGACACACAGACACACACTCACACACACAAACACACACACACACACACACACACACAGACCAGAGCAAGCAGTGGAAACCCCTCTAACAGAGGCAAATATTTACGATATTTCCCATCATCCCATCCTTCCCTCCTCTTCCTGTTATTCTCCCATGATCCAGAGGACAGGAGCCACGCTTGTGTTGTGTGGAAGTCATGTATAATGCATGTGATGTGTGCACAGCCCAGCCTCCTCTACACTGCCAGCCTCCCTGCCTCGTAGTAGTCCCGCCTCCCTGCCGCCCAGTAACCCTGCCTCCCAGTAGCCCCGCCTCCCTCGAGCAGCAGCATCCATCCAAGACAGGAGCAGGAGGGATCAGCCTGGAGCACTGCTCAACCAATCAGGGAGGCAGTGATGTCGCAGGCTGCCTTTGCTGCATTATCCCCCATTTAAGCAGGGAGGGAGGAAGGGTGTGTGTGTGTGTGTGTGTGTGTGTGTGTGTGTGTGTGTGTGTGTGTGTGTGTGTGTGTGTGTGTGTGTGTGTGTGTGTGTGTGTGTAGTGGGAGGGTGTGTGTGTGTGTGTGATTGTGTACTGTATGTGTGTGCTTGTTCGTGCTTGTGTGTATGCATGGGGCAACAGAATAGTATTAACAACATGCTACAATACCCCAGCATGGGGCAACAGAATAGTATTAACAACATGCTACAATACCCCAGCATGGGGCAACAGAAAAGTATTAACAACCTATTACAATACCCCAGCATGGGGCAACAGAATAGTATTAACAACATGCTACAATACCCCAGCATGGGTTAACAGAATAGTATTAACAACATGCTACAATACCCCAGCATGGGGCAACAGAATATTATTAACAACATGCTACAATACCCCAGCATGGGGCAACAGAAAAGTATTAACAACATGCTACAATACCCCAGCATGGGGCAACAGAATAGTATTAACAACATGCTACAATAACCCAGCATGGGGCAACAGAAAAGTATTAACAACATGCTACAATACAACATGGGGCAACAGAATAGTATTAACAACATGCTACAATACAACAGCATGGGGCAACAGAATGGTATTAACAACATGCTACAATACAACAGCATGGGGCAACAGAATGGTATTAACAACATGCTACAATACAACAGCATGGGGCAACAGAATGGTATTAACAACATGCTACAATACAACAGCATGGGGCAACAGAATGGTATTAACAACATGCTACAATACAACAGCATGGGGCAACAGAATGGTATTAACAACATGCTACAATACAACAGCTTGGGGCAACAGAATGGTATTAACAACATGCTACAATACAACAGCATGGGGCAACAGAATGGTATTAACAACATGCTACAATACAACAGCATGGGGCAACAGAATGGTATTAACAACATGCTACAATACAACAGCATGGGGCAACAGAATGGTATTAACAACATGCTACAATACAACAGCATGGGGCAACAGAATGGTATTAACAACATGCTACAATACAACAGCATGGGGCAACAGAAAAGTATTAACAACATGCTACAATACAACAGCATGGGGCAACAGAATGGTATTAACAACATGCTACAATACAACAGCATGGGGCAACAGAATGGTATTAACAACATGCTACAATACAACAGCATGGGGCAACAGAATGGTATTAACAACATGCTACAATACAACAGCATGGGGCAACAGAATGGTATTAACAACATGCTACAATACAACAGCATGGGGCAACAGAATGGTATTAACAACATGCTACAATACAACAGCATGGGGCAACAGAATGGTATTAACAACATGCTACAATACAACAGCATGGGGCAACAGAATGGTATTAACAACATGCTACAATACAACAGCATGGGGCAACAGAATGGTATTAACAACATGCTACAATACAACAGCATGGGGCAACAGAATGGTATTAACAACATGCTACAATACAACAGCATGGGGCAACAGAATGGTATTAACAACATGCTACAATACAACAGCATGGGGCAACAGAATGGTATTAACAACATGCTACAATACCCCAGCATGGGGCAACAGAAAAGTATTAACAACATGCTACAATACAACAGCATGGGGCAACAGAATGGTATTAACAACATGCTACAATACCCCAGCATGGGGCAACAGAAAAGTATTAACAACATGCTACAATACAACAGCATGGGGCAACAGAATGGTATTAACAACATGCTACAATACCCCAGCATGGGGCAACAGAATGGTATTAACAACATGCTACAATACCCCAGCATGGGGCAACAGAATGGTATTAACAACATGCTACAATACAACAGCATGGGGCAACAGAATAGTATTAACAACATGCTACAATACAACAGCATGGGGCAACAGAATGGTATTAACAACATGCTACAATACCCCAGCATGGGGCAACAGAATGGTATTAACAACATGCTACAATACAACAGCATGGGGCAACAGAATGGTATTAACAACATGCTACAATACAACAGCATGGGGCAACAGAATGGTATTAACAACATGCTACAATACAACAGCATGGGGCAACAGAATGGTATTAACAACATGCTACAATACAACAGCATGGGGCAACAGAATGGTATTAACAACATGCTACAATACAACAGCATGGGGCAACAGAATGGTATTAACAACATGCTACAATACAACAGCATGGGGCAACAGAATGGTATTAACAACATGCTACAATACAACAGCATGGGGCAACAGAATGGTATTAACAACATGCTACAATACAACAGCATGGGGCAACAGAATGGTATTAACAACATGCTACAATACAACAGCATGGGGCAACAGAATGGTATTAACAACATGCTACAATACAACAGCATGGGGCAACAGAATGGTATTAACAACATGCTACAATACAACAGCATGGGGCAACAGAATGGTATTAACAACATGCTACAATACCCCAGCATGTGGCAACAGAATAGTATTAACAACATGCTACAATACAACAGCATGGGGCAACAGAATGGTATTAGCAATCTGTATTTTTTATATTTTATTTCACCTTTATTTAACCAGGTAGGCAAGTTGAGAACAAGTTGCCATTTACAACTGCGACCTGGCCAAGATAAAGCAAAGCAGTTCGACACATACAACAACACAGAGTTACACATGGAGTAAAACAAACATACACTCAATAATACAGTAGAAAAACAAGTCTATATACAATGTGAGCAAATGAGGTGAGATAAGGGAGGTAAAGGCAAAAAAAGGCCATGGTGGGGAAGTAAATACAATATAGCAAGTAAAACACTGGATTTGTAGATTTGCAGTGGAAGAATGTGCAACGTAGAGAAATAATGGGGTGCAAAGGAGCAAAATAAATAAATACAGTAGGGGGAGAGGTAGTTGTTTGGGCTAAATTATAGACGGGCTATGTACAGGTGCAGTAATCTGTGAGCTGCTCTGACAGCTGGTGCTTAAAGCTAGTGAGGGAGATAAGTGTTTCCAGTTTCAGAGATTTTTGTAGTTCGTTCCAGTCATTGGCAGCAGAGAACTGGAAGAAGAGGCGGCCAAAGGAAGAATTGGTTTTGGGGGTGACCAAAGAGATATACCTGCTGGAGAGCGTGCTACAGGTGGGTGCTGCTATGGTGACCAGCGAGCTGAGATAAGGGGGGACTTTACCTAGCAGGGTCTTGTAGATGGCCTGGAGCCAGTGGGTTTGGCGACGAGTATGAAGCGAGGGCCAGAGAGCGTACAGGTCGCAGTGGTGGGTAGTATATTGGGCATTGGTGACAAAACGGATGGCATTGTGATAGACTGCATCCAATTTATTGAGTAAGGTATTGGAGGCTATTTTGTAAATGACATCGCCGAAGTTGATGATGGGTAGGATGGTCAGTTTTACAAGGGTATGTTTGGCAGCATGAGTGAAGGATGCTTTGTTGCGAAATAGGAAGCCAATTCTAGATTTAACTTTGGATTGGAGATGTTTGATGTGAGTCTGGAAGGAGAGTTTACAGTCTAACCAGACTCCTAGGTATTTGTAGTAGGCGAGGCAATCATTTGAGAAACCAAGGCTATCGAGCCTGCCGATGAGGATGTGGTGATTGACAGAGTCGAATGCCTTGGGCAGGTCAATGAATACGGCTGCACAGTATTGTTTCTTATCGATGGCGGTTAAGATATCGTTTAGGACCTTGAGCGTGGCTGAGGTGCACCCATGATCAACTCGAAGACCTTAGAACGGCAGGGTAGGATAGATATAGGTATGTAGCAGTTTGGGTCAAGAGTGTCCCCGCCTTTGAAGAGGGGGATGACCGCAGCTGCTTTCCAATCTTTGGGATCTCAGACGACACGAATGAGAGGTTGAACAGGCTAGTAATAGGGGTTGCAACAATTTTGGCAGATAATTTTAGAAAGAAAGGGTCCAGATTGTCTAGCCCGGCTGATTTGTAGGGGTCCAGATTTTGCAGCTCTTTCAGAACATCAGCTGACTGGATTTGGGAGGAGGAGAAATGGGGAAGGCTTGGGCAAGTTGCTGTGGGGGGTGCAGTGCTGTTGACCGGGGTAGGGGTAGCCAAGTGGAAAGCATGGCCAGCCGTAGAAAAATTCTTATTGAAATTTTCAATTATAGTGGATTCATCAGTGGTGACAGTGTTTCCTATCCTCAGTGCAGTGGGCAGCTGAGAGGAGGTATTCTTATTCTCCATGGACTTTACAGTGTCCCAGAATGTTTTTGAGTTTGTGTTGCAGGAAGAAAATTTCTGCTAGAAAAAGCTAGCCTTGACATTTCTATCTGCCTGCGTATATTGGTTTCTAGCTTCCCTGAAAAGTTGCATATCAGGGGGGCTGTTCGATGCTAATGCAGAACGCCACAGGATGTTTTTGTGTTGGGTAAGGGCAGTCAGGTCTGGAGAGAAGCAAGGGCTATATCTGTTCCTGGTTCTAAATTTCTTGAATGGGGCATGCTTATTTAAGATGGTGAGGAAGGCATTTTTTTTATAACCAGGCATCCTCTACTGACGGGATGAGATCAATATCCTTCCAGGATACCCCGGCCAGGTCGATTAGAAAGGCCTGCTCGCTGAAGTGTTTCAGGGAGCGTTTGACAGTGATGAGTGGAGGTCCTCTGACCCATTGACCTCTGACCCATTACGGATGCAGGCAATGAGGCAGTGATTGCTGAGATATTGGTTGAAAACAGCAGAGGTGTATTTAGAGGGCAAGTTGGTTAGGATGATATCTATGAGGTTGCCCGTGTTTACGGCTTTGGGGTGGTACCTGGTAGGTTTATTGATAATTTGTGTGAGATTGAGGGCATCAAGCTTAGATTGTGGGATGGCTGGGGTGTTAAGCATGTTCCAGTTTAGGTCGCCTAGCAGCAAGAGCTCTGAAGATAGATGGGGGGCAATCAGTTCACATATGGTGTCCAGAGCACAGCTGGTGGCAGCGGGTGGTCTATAGCAGGCTGCAACGGTGAGAGACTTGTTTTTAGAGAGGTGGATTTTTAAAAGTAGAAGTTCAAATTGTTTGGGTACTGACCTGGATAGTCGGACAGAACTCTGCAGGCTATCTTTGCAGTAGATTACAACACTTCCCCCTTTGGCTGTTCTATCTTGTCTGAAAATGTTGTAGTTAGGGGTGGAGATTTTAGAATTTTTGGTGGTCTTCCTAAGACAGGATTCATACACGGCTAGAACAAACTTAGGGAGGAGGCTTCTAATGTTAACATGCATGAAATCAAGGCTATTACGGTTACAGAAGTCATCAAAAGAGAGCGCTTGGGGAATAGGAGTGGAGCTAGGCACTGCAGGACCTGCATTCACCTCTACATCACCAGAGGAACAGAGGAGGAGTAGGATAATGGTACGGCTAAAAGCTATGAGAATTGGTCGTCTAGAAATAATAAATAATTTCACTTACAATTCACTGTATCACAATTTCAGTGGGTCAGAAGTTTACATACACTAAGTTGACTGTGCCTTTAAACAGTTTGGAAAAATCCAGAAAATAATGTCATGGCTTTAAAAGCTTCTGATAGGCTAATTGACATCATTTCAGTCAAAAGGAGGTGTACATGTTGATGTGTTTCAATGCCTACCTTCAAACTCAGTGCTTATTTGCTTTACATCATGGGAAAATCAAAAGAAATCAACCAAGACCTCAGAAAAAAATGGTAGACCTCCACAAGTCTGGTTCATCCTTGGGAGCAATTTCCAACCACCTGAAGGTACCACGTTCATCTGTACAAACAATAGTACGCATGTATAAACACCATGGTACCATGCAGCCATCATGGCGCTCAGGAAGGAGACGCGTTCTGTCTCCTAGAGATGAACGTACTTTGGTGAGAAAAGTGCAAATCAATCCCAGAACAACAGCAAAGGACCATGTGAAGATGCTGGAGGAAACAGGTACAAAAGTATCTATATCCACAGTAAAACAAGTATTATATCAACATAACCTGAAAGGCCACTCAGCAAGGAAGAAGCCACTGCTCCAAAACCGTCATAAAAAAGCCAGATCACGGTTTGCAACTGCAAATAAGGACAAAGATCATACTTTTTGGAGAAATGTCCTCTGGTCTGTTGAAACAAAAATAGAACTGTTTGGCCATAATGACCATCGTTATGTTTGGAGGAAGAAAGAGGAGGCTTGCAAGCCAAAGAACACCATCCCAACCATGAAGCACGGGGGTGGCAGCATCATGTTGTGGGGGTGCATTGCTACAGGAGGGACTGGTGCACTTCACAAAATAGATGGCAGCATGAGAAAGGAAAATGATCTGGCTATAATGAAGCAACATCTCAAGACATCAGTCAGGAAGTTAAAGCTTGGTCGCAAATGGGTTTTCCAAATGGATAATGACCCCAAGCATACTTCCAAAGTTGTGGAAAAATGGCTTAAGGACAACAAAGTCAAGGTCTTGGAGTGGCCATCACAAAGCCCTGACATCAATCCTATAGAAAATGTTTGGGCAGAACTGAAAAAGCGTGTGCGAGCAAGGCCTACAAACCAGCTCTGACAGGAGGAATGGGCCACAATTCACCCAACTTCTTGTGGGAAGCTTGTGGAAGGCTAACCGAAACGTTTGACCCAAGTTAAACCATTTAAAGGCAATGCTACCAAATACTAATTGAGTGTATGTAAACTTCTGACCCACTGGGAATGTGATGAAAGAAATAAAAGCTGAAGTAAATAATTCCCTCTACTATTATTCTCACATTTCACATTCTTAAAATAAAGTGGTGATCCTAATTGCCCTAAGACAGGACAGACTTTTTACTAGGATTAAATGTCAGGAATTGTGAAAAAATGAGTTTAAATGTATTTGGCTAAGCTGTATGTAAACTTCCGACTTCAACTGTATATTATCTGATTTGTGTGGTATTTAGTTTCCTGACACAAAAACAAGCCAGTTGATCAGAATATATCATGTAGTTTAAGAAATTGCTGTCTGTCTAGACAGAAAAGGCTGTGAAGTCAGATCACCAGGGACCACTGTTGAAGCCCACTCCCTCTGTTGCTCCCTTTAACTGAGAGCAACAGAACTTTGTAGTTCTGACAAGCATAGAATAATGATATAGGGTTAGAGGGCTTGAACCAATTCAGCACTTGGACTTCAGCAAGGTAAGTTTGATAAGACATCTGAAATTACACAGGAAACAGGGACATCTGGTGTTTAGCTTTCAAATGACAGAAATTAGTAAATCAAGAGAGAGAGAGACAGACAGACAGAGAGAGCGAGAGAGAGAGAGAGAGAGAAAGAGACAGACAAAGAGAGAGAGAGCGAGAGAGAGAGAGAGAGAGAGAGAGAGAGAGAGAGAGAGAGAGACATTGTTAAAACACTGTATATATATATAATATGACATTTGTAATGTCTTTATTGTTTTGAAACTTCTGTATGTGTAATGTTTACTGTTAATTTTTATTGTTTATTTCACTTTTGTATATTATCTACCTCACTTGCTTTGGCAATGTTAACACATGTTTCCCATGCCAATAAAGCCCTTGAATTGAATTGAATTGAATTGAGAGAGAGAGAGAGAGAGAGAGAGAGAGAGAGAGAGAGAGAGAGAGAGATGGAGAGGGAGACAGAGAGAGACAGAGACAGAGACAGAGACGGAGACGGAGAGAGACAGACAGAGAGAGAGAGACAGAGGGACAGACAGAGAGAGAGAGAGAGAGAGAGAGAGAGAGGGAAACAGTGTCAGCAGCAGCTGCCAGTACAGTAGGTGCAATCAGGGCACAGATCACAGACTTTATGATCAGCTAACAGTTTCCAGACCGATATAATCTCATGGCTGGAGACAGAGAATAATCACCACTCTCTTACAGGTACAGAGGAGACGTGAGCCTACATATCCTGCCTATAGCCTGCAAAACTTTCCTCATAAATGAACAATAATGTAACAGAAAACATGCCTGTTCAGAAAAGGCAACAGAGTTATATACATAGATACATGTCAGTGCCACTTCACACATCCTTAGAACAAACTGCATATATGTTTGTGCTAATGCTGATTGTGACGGACCAGAATGAGGTCTGTTGGGTTCTCTCTATGCCTATCACTGTGCTTCCTGTGAGGGAGGGTAGGGATCACACGCGACATGCCCACCACAAACCGTTCACTGGCAGTGTTTCTTCACATCCTCCTCAGACCAGACACACCATCACTAGCTATAAAAGCGGAAACCACAATGACTCAGTCATTCTGAAACCGAGAGCATCTGGGCTAGTCATGCACACCATTCTCCTCTCCCATCTCTCCTGGCAGTAAAAGTCAGTGATAACATGAGAACATCAGAGGAGACTGGGTGTCACCTTCACCCTCCTTATAAAGTGGAGGATCTGTTGGCCTGGGTGGATTCTACGGTGCTCTAGTCTAACCTAATTCAATGATCCTGCTAAATGTTTGGATTAAATTAAATGGGAAGCACTATGAAGGTTCAATTGAAATACTAATTCTTTAACCATTCACAAACATGTTTCAGGCGAAGGCAGGCAGCCTCTCTTAGTGTGTAAATGGTACGCAGTCTCAATATCTGAGTCTAAATGTTTCACAGAGGCAAGTGACAGAGAATTTATGTTGGCACAGGAAGCACTAACTTTTTAACCACGACTGAAGCTGGGCAGACTAAATGATAAATCCTGGTATTACTTCACATGGTGCTGTAGCGTTGTAGCCTACAGTATCTGGATAATATGTGTGAAATGCTTGATAATGTATGTGATAACATGAACATGAAGTATATTTTCTGGGTGATTTAAATATTGACTGGTTCTCATCAAGCTGCCCACTCAAGAAACTGTAACCAGTGCCTGCAACCTGGTTTAGGTTGTCAGTCAAACCTACCAGGGTATTTACAAACAGCACAATAATAAAATCATTAACATGTAATGATTACATCTTTACTAACGCTGCAGAAATTTGCTTTAAAGCAGTATCCAAATCTGTAGGATGTAGTTATCACAATATAGTAGTTATATCTAGGAAAACCAACGTTCCAGAGGCTGGGCCTAACGTAGTGTATAAGAAGTCATACAATACGTTTTGTAGTGATTCATATGTTGATGACGCAAATAATATTTTCTGGTCTGTGGTGTGTAATTTATGAAATTGCTTATTCCAGTTACTAATAAGCACACACGTATTATGAAAATGACTGTAAAACAGTTAAATCCCTTTGGATTGATGAGGAATTGAACATTTGAATGGTTGAGATGGATGAGGCAAAAGTCTGGCAGCCTAACTGATTGGCAAACATACTGCAAATTAAGAAATCATGTGACTAAACTAAATAAAAATAAATTACACAAGGAAACAAAAACAAATGATATAAATAATGATAGTAAAAAGCTTTGGAGCACCTTAAATGACATTTTGGGAAAAAGGGCAAACTCTGCTCCATTCATTGAATGAGATGGCTCAACCATCACAAACCCCACTGATATTGCCAACTACATTAATGACTTTTTCATTGGCAAGATAAGCTAACTTAGGGATGACATGCCAGCAACAAACACTGACACTACACATCCAAGTATACAGTATCTGACCAAATTATGAAAGACAAGAATTATACTTTTGAATTCCGTAAAGTCAGTGTGGAAAAGGTGAAATAGGTATTGCTGTCTATCAACATTGACAAGCCACCGGGGTCTGACAATCTGGATGGAAAACTACTGACGATAATAGCGGACGATAATGCCACTCCTATTTTCCACATCTTCAATTTAAGCCTACTAGTAAGTGTGTGCCCTCAGGCCTGGAGGGAAGCTAAAGTCATTCCGCTACCCAAGAATAGTAAAGTCCCCTTTACTGGCTCAAATAGCCGACCAGTCAGCCTGTTACCAACCCTTAGTAAACCTTCGGAAAAAATTGTGTTTGACCAGATACAATGCTATTTCACAGTAAACAAATTGACAACAGACTTTCAGCACGCTTATAGGGAAGGACACTCAACAAGCACAGTACTTAAACAAATTACTGATGATTTGCTGAGAGAAATTGATGATAGAATTATTGTGGGGGCTGTATGTTAGACTTCAGTGCAGCTTTTGACATTAACAATTATAGTCTGCTGCTGGAAAAACGTGTGTGTTATGGCTTTACATCCCCTGCTATAATGTGGATAAAGAGTTACTTGTCTAACAGAACACAGAGGGTGTTCATTAATGGAAGCATCTCAAACATAATCCAGGTAGAATCAGGAATTCCCCAGGGTAGCTGTTTAAGCCCCTTAATTTTGTAAATCTTTACTAACGACATGTTTTGAGTAAAGCCAGTGGGTCTATGTATGTTGAAGACTCAACACTATACATGTCAGCTACTACAAAAACTAAAATGACTGACACTTAACAAAGAGCTGCAGATTGTTTCGGAATGGGTACCAAGGAATATGTTAGTCCTAAATATTTCCAAAACTAAGAGCATTCTATTTGGGAAATCATTCACTAAACCCTAAACCTCAACTACATCTCGTAATGAATAATGTAGAAGTTGAGGTGACTAAACTGCTTGGTGTAACCCTGGATTGTAAACTGTCATGGTCAAAACATATTGACACAACAGTAGCTAAGAGTCTGCCCATAATAAAGCGCTGCTCTGCCTTCTTAACAACACTATCAACAAGGCAGGTCCTACAGGCCCTAGTTTTGTCGCACCTAGACTACTGTTCAGTCGTGTGGTCAGTTGCCACAAAGAGGGATTTAGGAAAATTGCAGTTGGCTCAGAACAGGGCAGCACGGCTGGCCCTTAAAAGTACACGAAGAGCTAAGAGAGATTGACTTCATCACTACATGTTTTTGTAAGAGGTGTTGAATGCTGATATACCGAGCTGACTGTACCGAGCTGTCTGTTTAAATTACTTGCACACAGCTATGCATTCCCCACCAAAGGTCTCTTCACAGTCCCCAAGTCCAGAACAGACTATGGGAGGCGCACAGTACTACATAGAGCCATGACTACATGGAACTGTATTCCACATCAGGTAACTGATGCAAGCAGTAGAATCAGACATTTAAAAAACAATGGAACAGTAAAACGCAAATACAGTGAAAATACAGTGAATGGCGCATATTATTAAAAAGGTATTGTTGGATATTATACATCCTAATCAGACAGGTTTTTAACATGGATGATACATTGGAGATAATATAAGACAAGTACTAGAAACAACAGAACACTATGACAAATCAGGGAAACTAGGCCTGGTATTCAAAGCTGACTTTGAATGGGCATTTGATAAAGTACTGTATGACTGGAGTTTATATATAAATGCCTGGAATATATCAATTTGGGCAAATCTCTTATAAAATGGGTTAAAGTTATGTATAGTAACCCTATGTGTAAAATAGTAAATAATGGCTACTTCTCAGAAAGTTTTAAACTGTCAAGAGGAGTTAAACAAGGTTGTCCACTCTCGGCATATCTATTTATTATTGCCAATGAAATTTTAGCTGTTAAAATCAGATCCAACAATAATATTAAGTGGTCCAAAATCCAGGGCTTAAAAACAAAGGCGTCAGTCTATGCTGATGATTCATGTTTTCTTTCAAATCCACAATTTGGATCCCTCCACAGCCTCATAGAGGATCTAGATAATTTTTCAAACCTCTCTGGATTACAACCAAATTATGACGTTAATTATATTGTTTATTGGATCACAAAAAAATACATATTTTACATTATCGTGTAGTTTACCAATAAAATGATCTGACGGGGATGTGAACATACTCGGTATTCATATCCTGAAAGAAAGAAATGATCTCACTCCAATATATTTCAATAGAAAGTTGGCAAAAATAGATAAGATCTTCCTACCATGGAAAGGAAAATACCTGTCTACTTGTTGAAAAATCACCCTGATTACCTCTTTAGTCATACCCCAGTTGACCTATTTGCTTATGGTCTTGCCTACACCTAGCGACCTGTTTATTAAATTATATGAGCAAAGAATATACCATTTTATTTGGAATGTCAAGGAAATGTCTGCTCTACCCAAAATTACAACCAACTAATTGCAGCATTACCGCAAAAATGGAAGAGGCAAGTGGAAGAGGAACAAAGTAAGGAACTTGTCTGTCGGCCTTGCATTATAGACCAAAATTGGTGAAAGAAATATGTTGATAAATCAAAAAATATACCAGTTTCATTTAAGGACCAACAAATTGACCACTGCGCAATATAGATTGCCAAATAGTTTGATGTACCGATTCCATGGCACAAGGTTTAAGAACTGATACGCAACACAATCATTAGTTGTTCATTAGTTTACTCCAATTAGGGGAAGGGTGGTAGGGTTAGCGGAAAATAATAAAGGAGATATATTTTTAAAAGATATGTATATCTTTATATATATAATGTTTTGCTGCCAGACAAAGCTCTGCTGATAGCCAGGTGTAGCAGTCATAAGATGTTGGGACTGCAGTTGGGACAGCTTTATGTAGGCCCTAACAGTTTGTGGGCACCGTTTGTCACCGTTATAGTGAAATGAATGTATTGTTTAGTGTCGTGTTGTGTAGTGGCTTTGCTGGCACGCATTCCACTTATTATTGTTTTTGCCCCATCAAGATTTACATGCTACAAATCTCCACTGGGTGGTTCTAACAAATATGAGGGGCTTAAAATATTATGAATAGAAATTCAGGAAAAGAGGAAGGAGCAGCAAACAGATGCAAAGAGGAGCCACATCTTGTGTCACTTCTGTAAATCTAGCCTACATGAATAGGGTTGTTCACTGTTGAGTTGACCTGTCAAATACTCAAGCCTTCCAGTGGATGTCAAACATATACCAACTGTTTGGTAAGATGTACACACACTAGGTTGGCATTGGCTGAACGTAGTAAGCTTTACCTTACATTGAGCCAGGTTGGCACATGCCCAGTTCAAGCTTGGGCATGCCTAAGTAAAGAGTTTGAGAGTAAGGTTTCAACACAAACACACATGCACACACGGGCACTGAAACATGCACGCTCATACACACATGCACACACGGGCACTGAAACATGCACGCTCACACACACATGCACACACGGGCACTGAAACATGCACGCTCACTCACACATGCACACACGGGCACTGAAACATGCACGCTCACACACACATGCACACACGGGCACTGAAACATGCACACTCACACACACATGCACACACGGGCACTGAAACATGCACGCTCACACACACATGCACACAGGAAAACGTTTTACAACTACATTTAGCCTTTAATAACATTTTAGTGTTCAGTCACCATCACGTTTTTCTCAAAGATGATGATTTATTCACAAAAATGAATTAATAAAAATACCAAACCTTGCACTTTACATCTCAGCAACTACACTGTCCTGTATAGTTTAAGACTGAATATCTATCTAAAAATGTTGTGATGATTACATTACCCTCCACTCAAATGGCAGGTGTTCTGGCCTATTGTGGCACTCATCGCTTCAACATTTGACAAAGATTAGAAATAGCTAAAGTTGACGCCCAGGAAAACATCCTCTTAAAGAGCAGGAAGTTGGTTATCGGAAAGTTGTGGCACAACCACACACGTGTTTCATAGCACAGTAACTATGGTAACAAGCTACACACACACAACGAATAGATATAGAAATAGACAGAAGTGGTACAAACACACAGAGATGTTTCATAACACAGTAACTATGGTAACGAGCCACACACACATCCGCCTACTATCAGAGTGACAAAACATCCACAAGTGGTGCAGGTTACGAGCTGAAATTCGGTCCCAATTCACTCCCTACGCCTTCGCCTTTCCCCTAACCCAGAACACTTTGATGTTTGCAGACCTGTGAGTTCCATCACTACACTGCTTTTGACCTTTCAGATCTGCAAACATCCAAGGGTTGGGGCCAAGGGGAAGGGTAGGAAGATAATTGGGACCACAGACTCTCAATCCAGGGATGGATTTAGAATTTCTATGGACAAGACTCCCACAGGTGAAGGTGCAAGCTGAAAACCTAGACTCTCAATTCAGGGATGGCCCCTATCAGAGGATGGTGGTGATGACCTGATGCCATTGTGACAGGGGGGAGGACACCAACGGAAAGACTATCCTGTATTGATCTGTTCTCTGTCCTGGGATAGACTTCCATTTCAGCGAGCAGAAACATTTCTCATTTGAAGATTGGGAACCAAATAAGGTTCTTCAGAGCGATGCCATAGGGGAACCATTTGAGGTTCTCTGAAGAACCTTAAAAGGGATGGTTCTTTGAAGAACCACACACACTCATCACCTTATGTTATGGAAATAAGATGTTGAGCCTTATTTGCATATTTCCCAGGGTGCCCTTTGAGTTACCAGTACCACCCATGACTATGCTTGTTAGTGACAAAGACATGGTTGGTGCATTCATACATTTTTTGTCCTGTGGCCTTCACCAAATGAGATCCTAAGTGATTGTGTTATCATTCAAATTAAATTCTTTAAGACAATACTGTACATTATTTCATAAGGCCTTATTTTGTGGGCCTAGTTCAGCGTTTCCCAGAGTTGGTCCTCAGGACTCCAAGGGGTGAACGTGGGGTTTTTGCCCTAACAATACAGAGCTGATTCAAATGATCAAAGCTGGATGATTAGTTAACAATTTGAATCAGCTGTGTAGTGCTAGGGCAAAGAACAACATGTGCTCTCCTTGGAGGACCGAGTTTGGGAAACCGTGGCCAAGTTTTACCCTAATACAGTGACGTGAAACTCATGGTTTACAGGCCATATCAAGTCTGCAAGTCACATTATGCTGGCTTGCAAAGTGATGTGTAATATCAAACATTTGGAATTTTACCCTGCATTAAAATGAACTGTTAAGATTGGAAAGACTACCTAAATGAGACTACCTAAAGACTACCTAAATGAGACTACCTAAAGACTACCTAAATGAGACTACCTAAAGACTACCTAAATAAGACAACCCAAAGACTACCTAAATGAGACTACCTAAAGACTACCTAAATGAGACTACCTAAAGACTACCTAAATGAGACTAACTAAAGACTACCTAAATGAGACTACCTAAATGAGACTACCTAAATGAGACAACCTAAAGCATATGAACTGGAACAACCATTCCAGTAATGGGTGAAATAAGTCCAAGTAACAGATTGGATCAGTTTAGTCAAATGTATCTTATTTATATTTGAGTAACATAAGATTAATGACTCAATCATTGTACATGCAAAAACATAGATATTGAAACAAACGATTCTAAAAATCAACCTGCAATAGAGCTTGCTGAGAAATATGATAATGACAGATGGGCAGGGTTTTGGTTCAACTCTGGTTATTAACACCAACACTGAGGTTATTCTACACCACTGAGTGTTAATTTAACTATTTAGATTGTTAATTTAAATCTTTAATCAACACTCAAAATGTTACACTGAAAAATCAACATTAGGTAACACTGGCCAATTTGCTGTGTGATGTGAAAGAGGCACGTCTGCAGGCTTTCATACATTTCAAGAACCTTTTAGAATTCTGAAGAACCGTAGATGACACAACAAGAACCTTTTAGAATTCTGAAGAACCGTAGATGACACAACAAGAACCTTTTAGAATTCTGAAGAACCGTAGATGACACAACAAGAACCTTTTAGAATTCTGAAGAACCGTAGATGACACAACAAGAACCTTTTAGAATTCTGAAGAACCGTAGATGACACAACAATAACCTTTTAGAATTCTGAAGAACCGTAGATGACACAACAAGAACCCCCCACCCCCCACTTAACTATTTATCGAGCAAGAGTTCTCCAAAGAACTTTAAGAGCAGAGGAGGAACCATATTAAGAACCTTCAACCGACGCAGCAGAGCTGAATTAGGATTATTCTTCATTCATGTCATATCGGACCTACAAACACTTGCACTTAAGCATGTAACAACAACAACACAGTAACAACAAAACAAACTCCTACAAACTGTATTTAATGCTGATCATTAAGTTCAGATAACAAATAGTAATAGCAAGCTATGATTACTCCATTGCAGCAAGTGTTGGGCTCCATGGCAACCAACGTGTGAGATGCCTGACAACCGTATCACTTTCCCAAGTAGCAT